>NW_026604580.1:0-21135 GCF_024763615.1 Phlebotomus papatasi
TTTCTAGAGCAGATTTTGGCATTTTTAAAAAAATAAAAAAAAACTCCCAAGGGTGGAATCATGATGATTTTTAATGGGAATTTTTCCAAGAAAAAATTCAACTAAAGATATTAATTGATTGTTAGAATTATTTGAAGTATTCTAATGTGATTTTCATTGAGAAATTTTAAGAATTGCGGTTTCTAGAGCAGATTTTGGCATTTTTAAAAAATTAAAAAAAAAAACTCCGAAGGGTGGGATCATAATGATTTTTATTGGGAATTTTTCCAAGAAAAAATTCAACTAAAGATATTAATTGATTGTTAGAATTATTTGAAGTATTCTAATGTGATTTTCATTGAGAAATTTTAAGAATTGCGGTTTCTAGAGCAGATTTTGGCATTTTTAAAAAATTAAAAAAAAACTCCCAAGGGTGGGATCATGATGATTTTTAATGGGAATTTTTCCAAGAAAAAATTCAACTAAAGATATTAATTGATTGTTAGAATTATTTGAAGTATTCTAATGTGATTTTCATTGAGAAATTTTAAGAATTGCGGTTTCTAGAGCAGATTTTGGCATTTTTAAAAAATTAAAAAAAAACTCCCAAGGGTGGGATCATGATGATTTTTAATGGGAATTTTTCCAAGAAAAAATTCAACTAAAGATATTAATTGATTGTTAGAATTATTTGAAGTATTCTAATGTGATTTTCATTGAGAAATTTTAAGAATTGCGGTTTCTAGAGCAGATTTTGGCATTTTTAAAAAATTAAAAAAAAACTCCCAAGGGTGGGATCATGATGATTTTTAATGGGAATTTTTCCAAGAAAAAATTCAACTAAAGATATTAATTGATTGTTAGAATTATTTGAAGTATTCTAATGTGATTTTCATTGAGAAATTTTAAGAATTGCGGTTTCTAGAGCAGATTTTGGCATTTTTAAAAAATTAAAAAAAAACTCCCAAGGGTGGGATCATGATGATTTTTAATGGGAATTTTTCCAAGAAAAAATTCAACTAAAGATATTAATTGATTTTTAGAATTATTTGAAGTATTCTAATGTGATTTTCATTGAGAAATTTTAAGAATTGCGGTTTCTAGAGCAGATTTTGGCATTTTTAAAAAATTAAAAAAAAACTCCCAAGGGTGGGATCATGATGATTTTTAATGGGAATTTTTCCAAGAAAAAATTCAACTAAAGATATTAATTGATTTTTAGAATTATTTGAAGTATTCTAATGTGATTTTCATTGAGAAATTTTAAGAATTGCGGTTTCTAGAGCAGATTTTGGCATTTTTAAAAAATTAAAAAAAAACTCCCAAAGGTGGGATCATAATGATTTTTAATGGGAATTTTTCCAAGAAAAAATTCAACTAAAGATATTAATTGATTGTTAGAATTATTTGAAGTATTCTAATGTGATTTTCATTGAGAAATTTTAAGAATTGCGGTTTCTAGAGCAGATTTTGGCATTTTTAAAAAATTAAAAAAAAACTCCCAAGGGTGGGATCATAATGATTTTTAATGGGAATTTTTCCAAGAAAAAATTCAACTAAAGATATTAATTGATTGTTAGAATTATTTGAAGTATTCTAATGTGATTTTCATTGAGAAATTTTAAGAATTGCGGTTTCTAGAGCAGATTTTGGCATTTTTAAAAAATTAAAAAAAAACTCCCAAGGGTGGGATCATAATGATTTTTAATGGGAATTTTTCCAAGAAAAAATTCAACTAAAGATATTAATTGATTGTTAGAATTATTTGAAGTATTCTAATGTGATTTTCATTGAGAAATTTTAAGAATTGCGGTTTCTAGAGCAGATTTTGGCATTTTTAAAAAATTAAAAAAAACTCCCAAGGGTGGGATCATGATGATTTTTAATGGGAATTTTTCCAAGAAAAAATTCAACTAAAGATATTAATTGATTGTTAGAATTATTTGAAGTATTCTAATGTGATTTTCATTGAGAAATTTTAAGAATTGCGGTTTCTAGAGCAGATTTTGGCATTTTTAAAAAATTAAAAAAAAAACTCCCAAGGGTGGGATCATGATGATTTTTAATGGGAATTTTTCCAAGAAAAAATTCAACTAAAGATATTAATTGATTGTTAGAATTATTTGAAGTATTCTAATGTGATTTTCATTGAGAAATTTTAAGAATTGCGGTTTCTAGAGCAGATTTTGGCATTTTTAAAAAATTAAAAAAAAACTCCCAAGGGTGGGATCATAATGATTTTTAATGGGAATTTTTCCAAGAAAAAATTCAACTAAAGATATTAATTGATTGTTAGAATTATTTGAAGTATTCTAATGTGATTTTCATTGAGAAATTTTAAGAATTGCGGTTTCTAGAGCAGATTTTGGCATTTTTAAAAAATTAAAAAAAAAACTCCCAAGGGTGGGATCATAATGATTTTTAATGGGAATTTTTCCAAGAAAAAATTCAACTAAAGATATTAATTGATTGTTAGAATTATTTGAAGTATTCTAATGTGATTTTCATTGAGAAATTTTAAGAATTGCGGTTTCTAGAGCAGATTTTGGCATTTTTAAAAAATTAAAAAAAAAAACTCCCAAGGGTGGGATCATGATGATTTTTAATGGGAATTTTTCCAAGAAAAAATTCAACTAAAGATATTAATTGATTGTTAGAATTATTTGAAGTATTCTAATGTGATTTTCATTGAGAAATTTTAAGAATTGCGGTTTCTAGAGCAGATTTTGGCATTTTTAAAAAATTAAAAAAAAAAACTCCCAAGGGTGGGATCATGATGATTTTTAATGGGAATTTTTCCAAGAAAAAATTCAACTAAAGATATTAATTGATTGTTAGAATTATTTGAAGTATTCTAATGTGATTTTCGTTGAGAAATTTTAAGAATTGCGGTTTCTAGAGCAGATTTTGGCATTTTTAAAAAATTAAAAAAAAACTCCCAAGGGTGGGATCATGATGATTTTTAATGGGAATTTTTCCAAGAAAAAATTCAACTAAAGATATTAATTGATTGTTAGAATTATTTGAAGTATTCTAATGTGATTTTCGTTGAGAAATTTTAAGAATTGCGGTTTCTAGAGCAGATTTTGGCATTTTTAAAAAATTAAAAAAAAACTCCCAAGGGTGGGATCATGATGATTTTTAATGGGAATTTTTCCAAGAAAAAATTCAACTAAAGATATTAATTGATTGTTAGAATTATTTGAAGTATTCTAATGTGATTTTCATTGAGAAATTTTAAGAATTGCGGTTTCTAGAGCAGATTTTGGCATTTTTAAAAAATTAAAAAAAAAACTCCCAAGGGTGGGATCATGATGATTTTTAATGGGAATTTTTCCAAGAAAAAATTCAACTAAAGATATTAATTGATTGTTAGAATTATTTGAAGTATTCTAATGTGATTTTCATTGAGAAATTTTAAGAATTGCGGTTTCTAGAGCAGATTTTGGCATTTTTAAAAAATTAAAAAAAAATTCCCAAGGGTGGGATCATGATGATTTTTAATGGGAATTTTTCCAAGAAAAAATTCAACTAAAGATATTAATTGATTGTTAGAATTATTTGAAGTATTCTAATGTGATTTTCATTGAGAAATTTTAAGAATTGCGGTTTCTAGAGCAGATTTTGGCATTTTTAAAAAATTAAAAAAAAAACTCCCAAGGGTGGGATCATGATGATTTTTGGTGGGAATTTTTCCAAGAAAAAATTCAACTAAAGATATTAATTGATTGTTAGAATTATTTGAAGTATTCTAATGTGATTTTCATTGAGAAATTTTAAGAATTGCGGTTTCTAGAGCAGATTTTGGCATTTTTAAAAAATTAAAAAAAACTCCCAAGGGTGGGATCATGATGATTTTTAATGGGAATTTTTCCAAGAAAAAATTCAACTAAAGATATTAATTGATTGTTAGAATTATTTGAAGTATTCTAATGTGATTTTCATTGAGAAATTTTAAGAATTGCGGTTTCTAGAGCAGATTTTGGCATTTTTAAAAAATTAAAAAAAAACTCCCAAGGGTGGGATCATGATGATTTTTAATGGGAATTTTTCCAAGAAAAAATTCAACTAAAGATATTAATTGATTGGTAGAATTATTTGAAGTATTCTAATGTGATTTTCATTGAGAAATTTTAAGAATTGCGGTTTCTAGAGCAGATTTTGGCATTTTTAAAAAATTAAAAAAAACTCCCAAGGGTGGGATCATGATGATTTTTAATGGGAATTTTTCCAGGAAAAAATTCAACTAAAGATATTAATTGATTGTTAGAATTATTTGAAGTATTCTAATGTGATTTTCATTGAGAAATTTTAAGAATTGCGGTTTCTAGAGCAGATTTTGGCATTTTTAAAAAATTAAAAAAAAACTCCCAAGGGTGGGATCATGATGATTTTTAATGGGAATTTTTCCAAGAAAAAATTCAACTAAAGATATTAATTGATTGTTAGAATTATTTGAAGTATTCTAATGTGATTTTCATTGAGAAATTTTAAGAATTGCGGTTTCTAGAGCAGATTTTGGCATTTTTAAAAAATTAAAAAAAAACTCCCAAGGGTGGGATCATAATGATTTTTAATGGGAATTTTTCCAAGAAAAAATTCAACTAAAGATAATAGTTGATTGTTAGAATTATTTGAAGTATTCTAATGTGATTTTCATTGAGAAATTTTAAGAATTGCGGTTTCTAGAGCAGATTTTGTCATTTTTAAAAAATTAAAAAAAAACTCCCAAGGGTGGGATCATGATGATTTTTAATGGGAATTTTTCCAAGAAAAAATTCAACTAAAGATATTAATTGATTGTTAGAATTATTTGAAGTATTCTAATGTGATTTTCATTGAGAAATTTTAAGAATTGCGGTTTCTAGAGCAGATTTTGGCATTTTTAAAAAATTAAAAAAAACTCCCAAGGGTGGGATCATGATGATTTTTAATGGGAATTTTTCCAAGAAAAAATTCAACTAAAGATATTAATTGATTGTTAGAATTATTTGAAGTATTCTAATGTGATTTTCATTGAGAAATTTTAAGAATTGCGGTTTCTAGAGCAGATTTTGGCATTTTTAAAAAATTAAAAAAAAACTCCCAAGGGTGGGATCATGATGATTTTTAATGGGAATTTTTCCAAGAAAAAATTCAACTAAAGATATTAATTGATTGTTAGAATTATTTGAAGTATTCTAATGTGATTTTCATTGAGAAATTTTAAGAATTGCGGTTTCTAGAGCAGATTTTGGCATTTTTAAAAAATTAAAAAAAACTCCCAAGGGTGGGATCATGATGATTTTTAATGGGAATTTTTCCAAGAAAAAATTCAACTAAAGATATTAATTGATTGTTAGAATTATTTGAAGTATTCTAATGTGATTTTCATTGAGAAATTTTAAGAATTGCGGTTTCTAGAGCAGATTTTGGCATTTTTAAAAAATTAAAAAAAAACTCCCAAGGGTGGGATCATGATGATTTTTAATGGGAATTTTTCCAAGAAAAAATTCAACTAAAGATATTAATTGATTGTTAGAATTATTTGAAGTATTCTAATGTGATTTTCATTGAGAAATTTTAAGAATTGCGGTTTCTAGAGCAGATTTTGGCATTTTTAAAAAATTAAAAAAAAACTCCCAAGGGTGGGATCATGATGATTTTTAATGGGAATTTTTCCAAGAAAAAATTCAACTAAAGATATTAATTGATTGGTAGAATTATTTGAAGTATTCTAATGTGATTTTCATTGAGAAATTTTAAGAATTGCGGTTTATAGAGCAGATTTTGGCATTTTTAAAAAATTAAAAAAAAACTCCCAAGGGTGGGATCATGATGATTTTTAATGGGAATTTTTCCAAGAAAAAAAACAAATAAAGATATTAATTGATTGTTAGAATTATTTGAAGTATTCTAATGTGATTTTCATTGAGAAATTTTAAGAATTGCGGTTTCTAGAGCAGATTTTGGCATTTTTAAAAAATTAAAAAAAAACTCCCAAGGGTGGGATCATGATGATTTTTAATGGGAATTTTTCCAAGAAAAAATTCAACTAAAGATATTAATTGATTGTTAGAATTATTTGAAGTATTCTAATGTGATTTTCATTGAGAAATTTTAAGAATTGCGGTTTCTAGAGCAGATTTTGGCATTTTTAAAAAATTAAAAAAAAACTCCCAAGGGTGGGATCATGATGATTTTTAATGGGAATTTTTCCAAGAAAAAATTCAACTAAAGATATTAATTGATTGGTAGAATTATTTGAAGTATTCTAATGTGATTTTCATTGAGAAATTTTAAGAATTGCGGTTTCTAGAGCAGATTTTGGCATTTTTAAAAAATTAAAAAAAAACTCCCAAGGGTGGGATCATGATGATTTTTAATGGGAATTTTTCCAAGAAAAAATTCAACTAAAGATATTAATTGATTGTTAGAATTATTTGAAGTATTCTAATGTGATTTTCATTGAGAAATTTTAAGAATTGCGGTTTCTAGAGCAGATTTTGGCATTTTTAAAAAATTAAAAAAAAAACTCCCAAGGGTGGGATCATAATGATTTTTAATGGGAATTTTTCCAAGAAAAATTCAACTAAAGATATTAATTGATTGTTAGAATTATTTGAAGTACCGTCGTTGCGGGTGACTTTGCACGTTTTTTCGCTGTTTTTCAACTTTGCTCTCTAAAAGTGGATAGTTAAAGTGAAGGGAGGGGGGTTTTTGAGTAAAATTATTTGTATTCAGTTGTTAATGAATGGATTTTGTGTCACTAGCATTAATTTTATAAAATTTTACTATGTTTAAAAAAATCAAGAAAAAAGGCTTGCACTGGGGATAAGGTGCGGGTGACTTTGCAATTTTTAATAAATATTAAAAAATCAACAATTAGTGATAATAAACGACAATGAAGATCTTTACATCTAAGGGTAATATGCACGAGATCTACAAGATGACATGATCGCCATCTTGATTTGACGTTTCTGTCTGCCATTTTGAATAACTGTCAAAACTTAAAACTGGTCCGATTGAGTTGAAATTTTAGTATGTTGTAGCTGATGTCAAGACCTTTTCAGAACGTATCTATGTCCCGGTCTACGTCAAGTATTTACCTAGATACAGAGGCTCAAATTTTAAAATTTTTAAATCATCATATTTTGGCGATCTTTATTTACTAATCCTTAATTTTAAAATCTAAATGAAATGCCTCAGTAACCATTAAAAATGGTTGAGGCTTTCATTTTATATATTTATTTACTCTTACATAATTAAAAAAAATAAATGAAAAGTGCATTTATTAATTTTTTTATTTTTTCATTTTTGCAAAAACACTTTTTCAGATCTTCAAATAATATGCTGTTATAAAGAAAAACATTACTTTTCTTTTTGTTTGTTATTTAGATCTCATCGCCTAACGATAGTACTGTCTTTTTTGTGATAATTTCGATAAAAGAAGCTCTCCGTAGTTCTGTATTCATGAAAATGTCAAAATTTTGAACTTGGAGCTCCTGTATCCAGGCAATCGCTTGACCTAGGTCGGATGTTACATATGTTCTGAAAAGGTTTTGACATCAGCTAGAACATACTAAAATTTCAGCTCAATCGGACCAGTTTTAGGTTTTGACAGTTATTCAAAATGGCGGACAGAAACGTCAAACCAAGATGGCGACCACACCATCTTGTAGATCTCGGTCACTTTATCTTAAATTATCAAAAAATTGGATAATTCTTAGCCATATACTTTTATAATAAAGCTTTAGAAAGACCATTACATGCAATTTTATAACATAAATCATGCGTTCTTAGAAAGGTAATAGGGAAAAAAAATATTTTAATTAAAATAATCAACAAAATCGAAGTGGATTATTCTAGCCAGATAAATTTAGAATAGATTTGGGCAATTTACTACTCTGAAATCGATTTTGGAATTGCACCTTCAGATAACTTTTTCACGGAGCCGTTTTTTGACAAAATACCTAAATTAGCATTTCATTGACTATTACTGAAACCACAAGAATCCTTTTGAGGATCATTGTACCTTACTTGGTACTTAACATATCCCAATATACTTTGACATGGTAGACCGGATCGGCGAAGACTATCAATAAGTGCTAGAATTGTTCAAAGTCTCACGAACAGCAGAGTGCAAAGTCACCCCCCGAGTGCAAAGTCACCCGCAACGACGGTATTCTAATGTGATTTTCATTGAGAAATTTTAAGAATTGCGGTTTCTAGGGCAGATTTTGGCATTTTTAAAAAATTAAAAAAAAACTCCCAAGGGTGGGATCATGATGATTTTTAATGGGAATTTTTCCAAGAAAAAATTCAACTAAAGATATTAATTGATTGTTAGAATTATTTGAAGTATTCTAATGTGATTTTCATTGAGAAATTTTAAGAATTGCGGTTTCTAGAGCAGATTTTGGCATTTTTAAAAAATTAAAAAAAAACTCCCAAGGGTGGGATCATGATGATTTTTAATGGGAATTTTTCCAAGAAAAAATTCAACTAAAGATATTAATTGATTGTTAGAATTATTTGAAGTATTCTAATGTGATTTTCATTGAGAAATTTTAAGAATTGCGGTTTCTAGAGCAGATTTTGGCATTTTTAAAAAATTAAAAAAAAGTATTCTCCCAAGGGTGGGATCATAATGATTTTTAATGGGAATTTTTCCAAGAAAAAATTCAACTAAAGATATTAATTGATTGTTAGAATTATTTGAAGTATTCTAATGTGATTTTCATTGAGAAATTTTAAGAATTGCGGTTTCTAGAGCAGATTTTGGCATTTTTAAAAAATTAAAAAAAAAAACTCCCAAGGGTGGGATCATGATGATTTTTAATGGGAATTTTTCCAAGAAAAAATTCAACTAAAGATATTAATTGATTGTTAGAATTATTTGAAGTATTCTAATGTGATTTTCATTGCGAAATTTTAAGAATTGCGGTTTCTAGAGCAGATTTTGGCATTTTTAAAAAATTAAAAAAAACTCCCAAGGGTGGGATCATGATGATTTTTAATGGGAATTTTTCCAAGAAAAAATTCAACTAAAGATATTAATTGATTGTTAGAATTATTTGAAGTATTCTAATGTGATTTTCATTGAGAAATTTTAAGAATTGCGGTTTCTAGAGCAGATTTTGGCATTTTTAAAAATAAAAAAAAAACTCCCAAGGGTGGGATCATGATGATTTTTAATGGGAATTTTTCCAAGAAAAAATTCAACTAAAGATATTAATTGATTGTTAGAATTATTTGAAGTATTCTAATGTGATTTTCATTGAGAAATTTTAAGAATTGCGGTTTCTAGAGCAGATTTTGGCATTTTTAAAAAATTAAAAAAAAAACTCCCAAGGGTGGGATCATAATGATTTTTAATGGGAATTTTTCCAAGAAAAAATTCAACTAAAGATATTAATTGATTGTTAGAATTATTTGAAGTATTCTAATGTGATTTTCATTGAGAAATTTTAAGAATTGCGGTTTCTAGAGCAGATTTTGGCATTTTTAAAAAATTAAAAAAAAACTCCCAAGGGTGGGATCATGATGATTTTTAATGGGAATTTTTCCAAGAAAAAATTCAACTAAAGATATTGATTGTTAGAATTATTTGAAGTATTCTAATGTGATTTTCATTGAGAAATTTTAAGAATTGCGGTTTCTAGAGCAGATTTTGGCATTTTTAAAAAATTAAAAAAAAACTCCCAAGGGTGGGATCATGATGATTTTTAATGGGAATTTTTCCAAGAAAAAATTCAACTAAAGGTATTAATTGATTGTTAATAACAATGTAGGGAACCGACGTTGATATTAGATCAATGGACAAATCCGGTGATCGTCGGATGGGAGGAGGATCGTAAACAAACGATCAGAATGTGCGAGCATCAGTGCAGCATATGCTGCATTGCTCAATGAAATGGAAGAAAATGATGGCATGCAACATGATTAGAAAACAAGTTTGAAAATAGGGACCAGTTGAAACCGCCAAAAAACGAGATGACCATTGTCCACGGAAAGTTGATAGGAAGAGAGGGGGAGAGCAAACCCCAGTCCCCGCAAAAAGGAAGCCACATCAGAGCGCCAAAGAAGAAGAAAGAAAAGTCAAAGAAATTGTTTATTGGAAAAAGTGTTAAAAAGTTTTTGTAAAGTGCTGTAAAATTGTCTAAAAGTGTGGAAACTCAGTATGTACCCAAGAAACACATCATCCTTGTCCCCAATAGAGACGAAGTCCCAGAAAAAAGCCTAACATTTTCGAGTGAGTGTAAAAATATTTTTTTGTAAAACAAAATTATTGAATGTAGAATAAATTCAACCCTTCAGCCACTGAAGAAGGTGCGTAGAGCATCGAAAGCTCTGGGAAGAAAAGAAATTTTTATTCTGGGCTGAACCTCCTCCCATCCGACGATCACCGGATTTGTCCATTGATCTAATATCAACGTCGGTTCCCTACATTGTTATTTAGAATCTTCCGGAGTATAGATGTCACATCAGCAGGAAAGGGGTTTTTATTCAAGAATCACCTCAAATTATGGGGTGGAAGTGACGGACACACTGAGAATGTACAGCAGGCTAGTGAAGAAGGCGGCGAGCATGGAGGCAAGGAGGGTGTTCCTCATCCATTGCCGAAGGCAAGGAATTTTTCCGAGACACATCACAGATAATTTGGAGTGTGTCAAGAACCTTATAGTCGCAGATTCCCCGTTTAATGGCCGAGCAACTAGGTTGATGGATTTATTTAAGGCCAAAATTCTCAAATTAGAACTCGGAATCACACATTGGAGATTGAGAAGGATACAGGGAGAGCTGAGTGATGTCAGGAGGGCAATACAGCGAAGGCTTCCGAGGGAGCAATTCGATGAATTCTTTTCCCGCCAAGAAGTAATTTATGTTGCATTGGTGAATGAGAGATCGTCGTGTGTTGAGCGCAAGTTTGTTGGTTTGAGATGGGAGGCTGGATCACGGCATATTGGTGATCATCCGGGGTTCCTGGTGAACATCAGTGGGGTGGAAATTCCAGAGAATGTCCGTAGGCTACTCGCGCTCGGGCCAAAATTTGCATTACCCACAATCAAGATTCCAATATTGCATGCAATTGCGGACGCTGAAGAGATTGCGGGTTCGGTGGATGATGAGGAAGAGAGGAACATAGTCAGGGCAAGGCTGACAAACATCTTGCAAAATGGTGTAAAACGTCCAGGAGACCTAATGCCAGTCGAGAGGATGCTCCGCCAGTGGAGTAGGGAAACAATGTCATTCCTAAAAGAAGAAGGAGAAAATATAATAATTGTAAATAGTGACAAAGGCAATAAAACAGTAATATTGAGCAAGACGGATTATCAGGAGAAGATGAGAGCGCTGGTCAGTGATGAACACACATATAAATTAACTGCTAAAGACCCTACCTCAGGTATTCAAACACGAAATAATGAATGGGCAAGACGTATGTTGGAAAAAGGACAAATAGATTTGGGTCAAAAGATGAAATTAACAACCTATAACTCGGTAGCCCCCCGAATATATGGGTTGCCCAAGGTTCACAAACCACAAGTTCCCTTGAGACCAGTGGTCTCGTTTATAGGAAGTCCGACATATAGACTTGCCAAATTTGTAGCAGATCAGCTCGCTCCACTCTCCCAAAGTATATATAACATCAAAAATTCGGAGGAAATCGCCACGTTCATAAACGGATACCATTTACCGGAGGGCTATATAATGGTGAGTCTGGATGTGGTCTCACTATTTACTAATGTACCGATTGACTTGGCCTTGGAGGAGATTGAAAGGAGATTTGAGGAGCTGGAAACCCACACGACTCTGGAGAAAGACATGCTGATAGGAGTCACAAGATTTTGCTTAACAAGCGGTTACTTCATGTATGAACAGAATATATACTTACAAACAGAAGGTGTGGCGATGGGTTCTCCCATAAGCCCAATCATAGCCGACATCGTGATACAAAGGGCATTAAACTCGATCCTGGAGAGTTGCTCGGTGAGGATTGGTCTAATCCGAAAATATGTAGACGACCTATTGATCACTATCCATTCTGATGATGTGGAGAATGTCCTGGGAGAGTTCAATGGATTCCATGAAAAGATCCAGTTCACAATGGAAAGGGAGTGTGATGGTATTCTCCCATACCTGGACCTGGCTCTCCACAGAATGCCAGACAACACCATAACATCGGTCTGGTACTCAAAGCCGATCGCTTCCCAACGAATGCTGAATTTTAACAGCGGGCATCCGGCAAACACAGTGTTAACCATGGCGAGGAATTTCGCTAGGAGAGTCAAAAATGTCACGACGAAACCAGGTGTAAATCCGGAGCCCACAATAAGATCAGTACTGAGGAAAAATGATTTCCCACAACACATAATAAAAGCGGTGATACAGGCGAGTAGAAGTCCCCAGCGTGTTAGAGAGGCACAGATGGAGCCCATGGAACCCCAGAGATATCATACGATGATGTACCTGAGGGGGATTTCTGAGAGAGTGATGTCCTGTGTGAGAGATGCTGGAGGAGGGAGGATTGCACTGAAGACGATTACGCAAAATCGAAAATTCTTCTCCAAAATCAAAGATAAGATCCCTATGGAGTTAAAGAGTGATGTGGTGTACGAAATTCCATGCTCAGGTTGTGATAAGAGCTATGTTGGCACTACTCACCAGTATCTCAAGAGGAGAATCCAACAACATAAGAGAGACTGTCGCCCTCCCATCAAAAATGAACAAGCCACATCACTATGTGGACACACTGCCAGCACAGGACATCAATTCCACTTTGAATCCACGAAAATCATTGATTCCCATCCCCACCAGGGAAAAAGACAGACATTGGAAGCGCTCTGGATTAAGAGGAAAATACACCAGATCGTAAACAAACGATCAGAATGTGCGAGCATCAGTGCAGCATATGCTGCATTGCTCAATGAAATGGAAGAAAATGATGGCATGCAACATGATTAGAAAACAAGTTTGAAAATAGGGACCAGTTGAAACCGCCAAAAAACGAGATGACCATTGTCCACGGAAAGTTGATAGGAAGAGAGGGGGAGAGCAAACCCCAGTCCCCGCAAAAAGGAAGCCACATCAGAGCGCCAAAGAAGAAGAAAGAAAAGTCAAAGAAATTGTTTATTGGAAAAAGTGTTAAAAAGTTTTTGTAAAGTGCTGTAAAATTGTCTAAAAGTGTGGAAACTCAGTATGTACCCAAGAAACACATCATCCTTGTCCCCAATAGAGACGAAGTCCCAGAAAAAGCCTAACATTTTCGAGTGAGTGTAAAAATATTTTTTTGTAAAACAAAATTATTGAATGTAGAATAAATTCAACCCTTCAGCCACTGAAGAAGGTGCGTAGAGCATCGAAAGCTCTGGGAAGAAAAGAAATTTTTATTCTGGGCTGAACCTCCTCCCATCCGACGATCACCGGATTTGTCCATTGATCTAATTGATTGTTAGAATTATTTGAAGTATTCTAATGTGATTTTCATTGAGAAATTTTAAGAATTGCGGTTTCTAGAGCAGATTTTGGCATTTTTAAAAAATTAAAAAAACACTCCCAAGGGTGGGATCATGATGATTTTTAATGGGAATTTTTCCAAGAAAAAATTCAACTAAAGATATTAATTGATTGTTAGAATTATTTGAAGTATTCTAATGTGATTTTCATTGAGAAATTTTAAGAATTGCGGTTTCTAGAGCAGATTTTGGCATTTTTAAAAAATTAAAAAAAAAACTCCCAAGGGTGGGATCATGATGATTTTTAATGGGAATTTTTCCAAGAAAAAATTCAACTAAAGATATTAATTGATTGTTAGAATTATTTGAAGTATTCTAATGTGATTTTCATTGAGAAATTTTAAGAATTGCGGTTTCTAGAGCAGATTTTGGCATTTTTAAAAAATTAAAAAAAAACTCCCAAGGGTGGGATCATGATGATTTTTAATGGGAATTTTTCCAAGAAAAAATTCAACTAAAGATATTAATTGATTGTTAGAATTATTTGAAGTATTCTAATGTGATTTTCATTGAGAAATTTTAAGAATTGCGGTTTCTAGAGCAGATTTTGGCATTTTTAAAAAATTAAAAAAAACTCCCAAGGGTGGGATCATGATGATTTTTAATGGGAATTTTTCCAAGAAAAAATTCAACTAAAGATATTAATTGATTGTTAGAATTATTTGAAGTATTCTAATGTGATTTTCATTGTGAAATTTTAAGAATTGCGGTTTCTAGAGCAGATTTTGGCATTTTTAAAAAATTAAAAAAAAAAACTCCCAAGGGTGGGATCATGATGATTTTTAATGGGAATTTTTCCAAGAAAAAATTCAACTAAAGATATTAATTGATTGTTAGAATTATTTGAAGTATTCTAATGTGATTTTCATTGAGAAATTTTAAGAATTGCGGTTTCTAGAGCAGATTTTGGCATTTTTAAAAAATTAAAAAAAAACTCCCAAGGGTGGGATCATGATGATTTTTAATGGGAATTTTTCCAAGAAAAAATTCAACTAAAGATATTAATTGATTGTTAGAATTATTTGAAGTATTCTAATGTGATTTTCATTGAGAAATTTTAAGAATTGCGGTTTCTAGAGCAGATTTTGGCATTTTTAAAAAATTAAAAAAAAAAACTCCCAAGGGTGGGATCATGATGATTTTTAATGGGAATTTTTCCAAGAAAAAATTCAACTAAAGATATTAATTGATTGTTAGAATTATTTGAAGTATTCTAATGTGATTTTCATTGAGAAATTTTAAGAATTGCGGTTTCTAGAGCAGATTTTGGCATTTTTAAAAAATTAAAAAAAAAACTCCCAAGGGTGGGATCATGATGATTTTTAATGGGAATTTTTCCAAGAAAAAATTCAACTAAAGATATTAATTGATTGTTAGAATTATTTGAAGTATTCTAATGTGATTTTCATTGAGAAATTTTAAGAATTGCGGTTTCTAGAGCAGATTTTGGCATTTTTAAAAAATTAAAAAAAAAACTCCCAAGGGTGGGATCATGATGATTTTTAATGGGAATTTTTCCAAGAAAAAATTCAACTAAAGATATTAATTGATTGTTAGAATTATTTGAAGTATTCTAATGTGATTTTCATTGAGAAATTTTAAGAATTGCGGTTTCTAGAGCAGATTTTGGCATTTTTAAAAAATTAAAAAAAAAACTCCCAAGGGTGGGATCATGATGATTTTTAATGGGAATTTTTCCAAGAAAAAATTCAACTAAAGATATTAATTGATTGTTAGAATTATTTGAAGTATTCTAATGTGATTTTCATTGAGAAATTTTAAGAATTGCGGTTTCTAGAGCAGATTTTGGCATTTTTAAAAAATTAAAAAAAAAAACTCCCAAGGGTGGGATCATGATGATTTTTAATGGGAATTTTTCCAAGAAAAAATTCAACTAAAGATATTAATTGATTGTTAGAATTATTTGAAGTATTCTAATGTGATTTTCATTGAGAAATTTTAAGAATTGCGGTTTCTAGAGCAGATTTTGGCATTTTTAAAAAATTAAAAAAAAAACTCCCAAGGGTGGGATCATGATGATTTTTAATGGGAATTTTTCCAAGAAAAAATTCAACTAAAGATATTAATTGATTGTTAGAATTATTTGAAGTATTCTAATGTGATTTTCATTGAGAAATTTTAAGAATTGCGGTTTCTAGAGCAGATTTTGGCATTTTTAAAAAATTAAAAAAAAAACTCCCAAGGGTGGGATCATGATGATTTTTAATGGGAATTTTTCCAAGAAAAAATTCAACTAAAGATATTAATTGATTGTTAGAATTATTTGAAGTATTCTAATGTGATTTTCATTGAGAAATTTTAAGAATTGCGGTTTCTAGAGCAGATTTTGGCATTTTTAAAAAATTAAAAAAAAAACTCCCAAGGGTGGGATCATGATGATTTTTAATGGGAATTTTTCCAAGAAAAAATTCAACTAAAGATATTAATTGATTGTTAGAATTATTTGAAGTATTCTAATGTGATTTTCATTGAGAAATTTTAAGAATTGCGGTTTCTAGAGCAGATTTTGGCATTTTTAAAAAATTAAAAAAAAACTCCCAAGGGTGGGATCATGATGATTTTTAATGGGAATTTTTCCAAGAAAAAATTCAACTAAAGATATTAATTGATTGTTAGAATTATTTGAAGTATTCTAATGTGATTTTCATTGAGAAATTTTAAGAATTGCGGTTTCTAGAGCAGATTTTGGCATTTTTAAAAAATTAAAAAAAAACTCCCAAGGGTGGGATCATGATGATTTTTAATGGGAATTTTTCCAAGAAAAAATTCAACTAAAGATATTAATTGATTGTTAGAATTATTTGAAGTATTCTAATGTGATTTTCATTGAGAAATTTTAAGAATTGCGGTTTCTAGAGCAGATTTTGGCATTTTTAAAAAATTAAAAAAAACTCCCAAGGGTGGGATCATGATGATTTTTAATGGGAATTTTTCCAAGAAAAAATTCAACTAAAGATATTAATTGATTGTTAGAATTATTTGAAGTATTCTAATGTGATTTTCATTGAGAAATTTTAAGAATTGCGGTTTCTAGAGCAGATTTTGGCATTTTTAAAAAATAAAAAAAAAACTCCCAAGGGTGGGATCATGATGATTTTTAATGGGAATTTTTCCAAGAAAAAATTCAACTAAAGATATTAATTGATTGTTAGAATTATTTGAAGTATTCTAATGTGATTTTCATTGAGAAATTTTAAGAATTGCGGTTTCTAGAGCAGATTTTGGCATTTTTAAAAAATTAAAAAAAAAACTCCCAAGGGTGGGATCATGATGATTTTTAATGGGAATTTTTCCAAGAAAAAATTCAACTAAAGATATTAATTGATTGTTAGAATTATTTGAAGTATTCTAATGTGATTTTCATTGAGAAATTTTAAGAATTGCGGTTTCTAGAGCAGATTTTGGCATTTTTAAAAAATTAAAAAAAAAACTCCCAAGGGTGGGATCATGATGATTTTTAATGGGAATTTTTCCAAGAAAAAATTCAACTAAAGATATTAATTGATTGTTAGAATTATTTGAAGTATTCTAATGTGATTTTCATTGAGAAATTTTAAGAATTGCGGTTTCTAGAGCAGATTTTGGCATTTTTAAAAAATTAAAAAAAAAACTCCCAAGGGTGGGATCATGATGATTTTTAATGGGAATTTTTCCAAGAAAAAATTCAACTAAAGATATTAATTGATTGTTAGAATTATTTGAAGTATTCTAATGTGATTTTCATTGAGAAATTTTAAGAATTGCGGTTTCTAGAGCAGATTTTGGCATTTTTAAAAAATTAAAAAAAAAACTCCCAAGGGTGGGATCATGATGATTTTTAATGGGAATTTTTCCAAGAAAAAATTCAACTAAAGATATTAATTGATTGTTAGAATTATTTGAAGTATTCTAATGTGATTTTCATTGAGAAATTTTAAGAATTGCGGTTTCTAGAGCAGATTTTGGCATTTTTAAAAAATTAAAAGATTTTGGCATTTTTAAAAAATTAAAAAAAAAACTCCCAAGGGTGGGATCATGATGATTTTTAATGGGAATTTTTCCAAGAAAAAATTCAACTAAAGATATTAATTGATTGTTAGAATTATTTGAAGTATTCTAATGTGATTTTCATTGAGAAATTTTAAGAATTGCGGTTTCTAGAGCAGATTTTGGCATTTTTAAAAAATTAAAAAAAAAACTCCCAAGGGTGGGATCATGATGATTTTTAATGGGAATTTTTCCAAGAAAAAATTCAACTAAAGATATTAATTGATTGTTAGAATTATTTGAAGTATTCTAATGTGATTTTCATTGAGAAATTTTAAGAATTGCGGTTTCTAGAGCAGATTTTGGCATTTTTAAAAAATTAAAAAAAAAACTCCCAAGGGTGGGATCATGATGATTTTTAATGGGAATTTTTCCAAGAAAAAATTCAACTAAAGATATTAATTGATTGTTAGAATTATTTGAAGTATTCTAATGTGATTTTCATTGAGAAATTTTAAGAATTGCGGTTTCTAGAGCAGATTTTGGCATTTTTAAAAAATTAAAAAAAAAAACTCCCAAGGGTGGGATCATGATGATTTTTAATGGGAATTTTTCCAAGAAAAAATTCAACTAAAGATATTAATTGATTGTTAGAATTATTTGAAGTATTCTAATGTGATTTTCATTGAGAAATTTTAAGAATTGCGGTTTCTAGAGCAGATTTTGGCATTTTTAAAAAATTAAAAAAAAAAAAACTCCCAAGGGTGGGATCATGATGATTTTTAATGGGAATTTTTCCAAGAAAAAATTCAACTAAAGATATTAATTGATTGTTAGAATTATTTGAAGTATTCTAATGTGATTTTCATTGAGAAATTTTAAGAATTGCGGTTTCTAGAGCAGATTTTGGCATTTTTAAGAAAAAAATTAAAAAAAAAACTCCCAAGGGTGGGATCATGATGATTTTTAATGGGAATTTTTCCAAGAAAAAATTCAACTAAAGATATTAATTGATTGTTAGAATTATTTGAAGTATTCTAATGTGATTTTCATTGAGAAATTTTAAGAATTGCGGTTTCTAGAGCAGATTTTGGCATTTTTAAAAAATTAAAAAAAAACTCCCAAGGGTGGGATCATGATGATTTTTAATGGGAATTTTTCCAAGAAAAAATTCAACTAAAGATATTAATTGATTGTTAGAATTATTTGAAGTATTCTAATGTGATTTTCATTGAGAAATTTTAAGAATTGCGGTTTCTAGAGCAGATTTTGGCATTTTTAAAAAATTAAAAAAAAACTCCCAAGGGTGGGATCATGATGATTTTTAATGGGAATTTTTCCAAGAAAAAATTCAACTAAAGATATTAATTGATTGTTAGAATTATTTGAAGTATTCTAATGTGATTTTCATTGAGAAATTTTAAGAATTGCGGTTTCTAGAGCAGATTTTGGCATTTTTAAAAAATTAAAAAAAAAACTCCCAAGGGTGGGATCATGATGATTTTTAATGGGAATTTTTCCAAGAAAAAATTCAACTAAAGATATTAATTGATTGTTAGAATTATTTGAAGTATTCTAATGTGATTTTCATTGAGAAATTTTAAGAATTGCGGTTTCTAGAGCAGATTTTGGCATTTTTAAAAAATTAAAAAAAAACTCCCAAGGGTGGGATCATGATGATTTTTAATGGGAATTTTTCCAAGAAAAAATTCAACTAAAGATATTAATTGATTGTTAGAATTATTTGAAGTATTCTAATGTGATTTTCATTGAGAAATTTTAAGAATTGCGGTTTCTAGAGCAGATTTTGGCATTTTTAAAAAATTAAAAAAAAACTCCCAAGGGTGGGATCATGATGATTTTTAATGGGAATTTTTCCAAGAAAAAATTCAACTAAAGATATTAATTGATTGTTAGAATTATTTGAAGTATTCTAATGTGATTTTCATTGAGAAATTTTAAGAATTGCGGTTTCTAGAGCAGATTTTGGCATTTTTAAAAAATTAAAAAAAAACTCCCAAGGGTGGGATCATGATGATTTTTAATGGGAATTTTTCCAAGAAAAAATTCAACTAAAGATATTAATTGATTGTTAGAATTATTTGAAGTATTCTAATGTGATTTTCATTGAGAAATTTTAAGAATTGCGGTTTCTAGAGCAGATTTTGGCATTTTTAAAAAATTAAAAAAAAAACTCCCAAGGGTGGGATCATGATGATTTTTAATGGGAATTTTTCCAAGAAAAAATTCAACTAAAGATATTAATTGATTGTTAGAATTATTTGAAGTATTCTAATGTGATTTTCATTGAGAAATTTTAAGAATTGCGGTTTCTAGAGCAGATTTTGGCATTTTTAAAAAATTAAAAAAAAAACTCCCAAGGGTGGGATCATGATGATTTTTAATGGGAATTTTTCCAAGAAAAAATTCAACTAAAGATATTAATTGATTGTTAGAATTATTTGAAGTATTCTAATGTGATTTTCATTGAGAAATTTTAAGAATTGCGGTTTCTAGAGCAGATTTTGGCATTTTTAAAAAATTAAAAAAAAAAAAAAACTCCCAAGGGTGGGATCATGATGATTTTTAATGGGAATTTTTCCAAGAAAAAATTCAACTAAAGATATTAATTGATTGTTAGAATTATTTGAAGTATTCTAATGTGATTTTCATTGAGAAATTTTAAGAATTGCGGTTTCTAGAGCAGATTTTGGCATTTTTAAAAAATTAAAAAAAAAACTCCCAAGGGTGGGATCATGATGATTTTTAATGGGAATTTTTCCAAGAAAAAATTCAACTAAAGATATTAATTGATTGTTAGAATTATTTGAAGTATTCTAATGTGATTTTCATTGAGAAATTTTAAGAATTGCGGTTTCTAGAGCAGATTTTGGCATTTTTAAAAAATTAAAAAAAAAACTCCCAAGGGTGGGATCATGATGATTTTTAATGGGAATTTTTCCAAGAAAAAATTCAACTAAAGATATTAATTGATTGTTAGAATTATTTGAAGTATTCTAATGTGATTTTCATTGAGAAATTTTAAGAATTGCGGTTTCTAGAGCAGATTTTGGCATTTTTAAAAAATTAAAAAAAAACTCCCAAGGGTGGGATCATGATGATTTTTAATGGGAATTTTTCCAAGAAAAAATTCAACTAAAGATATTAATTGATTGTTAGAATTATTTGAAGTATTCTAATGTGATTTTCATTGAGAAATTTTAAGAATTGCGGTTTCTAGAGCAGATTTTGGCATTTTTAAAAAATTAAAAAAAAAACTCCCAAGGGTGGGATCATGATGATTTTTAATGGGAATTTTTCCAAGAAAAAATTCAACTAAAGATATTAATTGATTGTTAGAATTATTTGAAGTATTCTAATGTGATTTTCATTGAGAAATTTTAAGAATTGCGGTTTCTAGAGCAGATTTTGGCATTTTTAAAAAATTAAAAAAAAACTCCCAAGGGTGGGATCATGATGATTTTTAATGGGAATTTTTCCAAGAAAAAATTCAACTAAAGATATTAATTGATTGTTAGAATTATTTGAAGTATTCTAATGTGATTTTCATTGAGAAATTTTAAGAATTGCGGTTTCTAGAGCAGATTTTGGCATTTTTAAAAAATTAAAAAAAAACTCCCAAGGGTGGGATCATGATGATTTTTAATGGGAA
>NW_026604581.1:0-21115 GCF_024763615.1 Phlebotomus papatasi
TGAAGAAGGCTCTAAACAGATGTAAAGTTTGAGGCCCCTATCTCTCATAGTTTCCGAGTTAATCGACTTTAAAGATTTTCAGACAATTTTATGCATTTCTCGTCCAATTTTCCTCATTTCCAACTGAAATTTTGCACATATCAAGCCTGAAGGAAGCTCTAAACAGATGTAAAGTTTGAGGCCCCTGTCTCTCATAGTTTCCGAAATAATCGACTTTAAAGATTTTCAGACAATTTTATGCATTTCTCGTCCAATTTTCCTCATTTCCAAGTGAAATTTTGCACATATCAAGCCTGAAGGAAGCTCTAAACAGATGTAAAGTTTGAGGCCCCTATCTCTCATAGTTTCCGAGATGATCGACTTTTAAGATTTTCAGACACTTTTGTGCATTTCTCGTCCAATTTTCCTCAATTCCAACTGAAATTTTGCACATATCAAGCCTGAAGGAAGCTCTAAACAGATGTAAAGTTTGAGGCCCCTGTCTCTCATAGTTTCCGAAATAATCGACTTTAAAGATTTTCAGACAATTTCATGCATTTCTCGTCCAATTTTCCTCATTTCCAAGTGAAATTTTGCACATCTCAAGCCTGAAGGTGGCTCTAAACAGATGTAAAGTTTGAGGCCCCTATCTCTCATAGTTTCCGAGTTAATCGACTTTAAAGATTTTCAGACAATTTTATGCATTTCTCGTCCAATTTTCCTCATTTCCAAGTGAAATTTTGCACATCTCAAGCCTGAAGGTGGCTCTAAACAGATGTAAAGTTTGAGGCCCCTATCTCTCATAGTTTCCGAGTTAATCGACTTTAAAGATTTTCAGACAATTTTATGCATTTCTCGTCCAATTTTCCTCATTTCCAAGTGAAATTTTGCACATATCAAGCCTGAAGGAAGCTCTAAACAGATGTAAAGTTTGAGGCCCCTGTCTCTCATAGTTTCCGAAATAATCGACTTTAAAGATTTTCAGAGAATTTTATGCATTTCTCGTCCAATTTTCCTCATTTCCAAGTGAAATTTTGCACATATCAAGCCTGAAGGAAGCTCTAAACAGATGTAAAGTTTGAGGCCCCTATCTCTCATAGTTTCCGAGATGATCGACTTTTAAGATTTTCAGACACTTTTGTGCATTTCTCGTCCAATTTTCCTCAATTCCAACTGAAATTTTGCACATATCAAGCCTGAAGGAAGCTCTAAACAGATGTAAAGTTTGAGGCCCCTGTCTCTCATAGTTTCCGAAATAATCGACTTTAAAGATTTTCAGACAATTTCATGCATTTCTCGTCCAATTTTCCTCATTTCCAAGTGAAATTTTGCACATCTCAAGCCTGAAGGTGGCTCTAAACAGATGTAAAGTTTGAGGCCCCTATCTCTCATAGTTTCCGAGTTAATCGACTTTAAAGATTTTCAGACAATTTTATGCATTTCTCGTCCAATTTTCCTCATTTCCAAGTGAAATTTTGCACATATCAAGCCTGAAGGTGGCTCTAAACAGATGTAAAGTTTGAGGCCCCTATCTCTCATAGTTTCCGAGATAATCGACTTTAAAGATTTTCAAACACTTTTGTGCATTTCTCGTCCAATTTTCCTCATTTCCAAGTGAAATTTTGCACATCTCAAGCCTGAAGGTGGCTCTAGACAGATGTAAAGTTTGAGGCCCCTATCTCTCATAGTTTCCGAGATAATCGACTTTTAAGATTTTCAGACAATTTTATGCATTTCTCGTCCAATTCTCCTCATTTCCAAGTGAAATTTTGCACATATCAAGCCTGAAGGTGGCTCTAGACAGATGTAAAGTTTGAGGCCCCTATGTCTAATAGTTTCCTAGATAATCGACTTTTAAGATTTTCAGACAATTTTATGCATTTCTCGTCCAATTCTCCTCATTTCCAAGTGAAATTTTGCACATATCAAGCCTGAAGGTGGCTCTAAACAGATGTAAAGTTTGGGGCCCCTATCTCTCATAGTTTCCGAGATGATCGACTTTAAAGATTTTCAAACACTTTTGTGCATTTCTCGTCCAATTTTCCTCATTTCCAAGTGAAATTTTGCACATCTCAAGCCTGAAGGTGGCTCTAGACAGATGTAAAGTTTGAGGCCCCTATGTCTAATAGTTTCCTAGATAATCGACTTTTAAGATTTTCAGACAATTTTATGCATTTCTCGTCCAATTTTCCTCATTTCCAAGTGAAATTTTGCACATCTCAAGCCTGAAGGAGGTTCTAAACAGATGCAAAGTTTGAGGCCCCTATCTCTCATAGTTTCCGAGATAATCGACTTTTAAGATTTTCAGACAATTTTATGCATTTCTCGTCCAATTTTCCTCATTTCCAAGTGAAATTTTGCACATCTCAAGCCTGAAGGTGGCTCTAAACAGATGTAAAGTTTGAGGCCCCTATCTCTCATAGTTTCCTAGATAATCGACTTTTAAGATTTTCAAACTCTTTTATGCATTTCTCGTCAAATTCTCCTCATTTCCAAGTGAAATTTTGCACATCTCAAGCCTGAAGAAGGCTCTAAACAGATGTAAAGTTTGAGGCCCCTATCTCTCATAGTTTCCGAGATAATCGACTTTAAAGACTTTCAAACACTTTTGTGCATTTCTCGTCCAATTTTCCTCATTTCCAAGTGAAATTCTGCACATCTTAAACCTGAAGGAGGCTCTAAACAGATGAAAAGTTTGAGGCCCCTATCTCTCATAGTTTCCGAGATAATCGACTTTAAAGATTTTCAGACACTTTTATGCATTTCTCGTCCAATTTTCCTTATTTCCAAGTGAAATTTTGCGCATCTCAAGCCTGAAGGTGGCTCTAAACAGATGTAAAGTTTGAGGCCCCTCTCTCTCATAGTTTCCTAGATAATCGACTTTTAAGATTTTCAGACTCTTTTATGCATTTCTCGTCAAATTCTCCTCATTTCCAAGTGAAATTTTGCACATCTCAAGCCTGAAGAAGGCTCTAAACAGATGTAAAGTTTGAGGCCCCTATCTCTCATAGTTTCCGAGTTAATCGACTTTTAAGATTTTCAGACAATTTTATGCATTTCTCGTCCAATTTTCCTCATTTCCAAGTGAAATTTTGCACATCTCAAGCCTGAAGGAGGCTCTAAACAGATGTAAAGTTTGAGGCCCCTCTCTCTCATAGTTTCCTAGATAATCGACTTTTAAGATTTTCAGACTCTTTTATGCATTTCTCGTCAAATTCTCCTCATTTCCAAGTGAAATTTTGCGCATCTCAAGCCTGAAGGTGGCTCTAAACAGATGTAAAGTTTGAGGCCCCTATCTCTCATAGTTTCCGAGATAATCGACTTTAAAGATTTTCAGACACTTTTATGCATTTCTCGTCCAATTTTCCTCATTTCCAAGTGAAATTTTGCACATCTCAAGCCTGAAGGAGGCTCTAAACAGATGTAAAGTTTGAGGCCCCTATCTCTCATAGTTTCCGAGATAATCGACTTTAAAGATTTTCAGACACTTTTATGCATTTCTCGTCCAATTTTCCTTATTTCCAAGTGAAATTTTGCGCATCTCAAGCCTGAAGGTGGCTCTAAACAGATGTAAAGTTTGAGGCCCCTATCTCTCATAGTTTCCGAGATAATCGACTTTAAAGATTTTCAGACACTTTTATGCATTTCTCGTCCAATTTTCCTCATTTCCAAGTGAAATTTTGCACATCTCAAGCCTGAAGGAGGCTCTAAACAGATGTAAAGTTTGAGGCCCCTCTCTCTCATAGTTTCCTAGATAATCGACTTTTAAGATTTTCAGACTCTTTTATGCATTTCTCGTCAAATTCTCCTCATTTCCAAGTGAAATTTTGCACATCTCAAGCCTGAAGAAGGCTCTAAACAGATGTAAAGTTTGAGGCCCCTATCTCTCATAGTTTCCGAGTTAATCGACTTTTAAGATTTTCAGACAATTTTATGCATTTCTCGTCCAATTTTCCTCATTTCCAAGTGAAATTTTGCACATCTCAAGCCTGAAGGAAGCTCTAAACAGATGTAAAGTTTGAGGCCCCTATCTCTCATAGTTTCCGAGATAATCGACTTTTAAGATTTTCAGACAATTTTATGCATTTCTCGTCCAATTTTCCTCATTTCCAAGTGAAATTTTGCACATCACAAGCCTGGAGGTGGCTCTAAACAGACGCAAAGTTTGAGGCCCCTATCTCTCATAGTTTCCGAGATAATCGACTTTAAAGATTTTCAGACAAATTTATGCATTTCTCGTCCAATTTTCCTCATTTCCAAGTGAAATTTTGCACATCTCAAGCCTGGAGGTGGCTCTAAACAGACGCAAAGTTTGAGGCCCCTATCTCTCATAGTTTCCGAGATAATCGACTTTAAAGATTTTCAGACAATTTTATGCATTTCTCGTCCAATTTTCCTCATTTCCAAGTGAAATTTTGCACATCTCAAGCCTGAAGGAGGCTCTAAACAGATGCAAAGTTTGAGGCCCCTATCTCTCATAGTTTCCGAGATAATCGACTTTTAAGATTTTCAGACAATTTTATGCATTTCTCGTCCAATTTTCCTCATTTCCAAGTGAAATTTTGCACATCTCAAGCCTGAAGGTGGCTCTAAACAGATGTAAAGTTTGAGGCCCCTATCTCTCATAGTTTCCTAAATAATCGACTTTTAAGATTTTCAGACTCTTTTATGCATTTCTCGTCAAATTCTCCTCATTTCCAAGTGAAATTTTGCACATCTCAAGCCTGAAGAAGGCTCTAAACAGATGTAAAGTTTGAGGCCCCTATCTCTCATAGTTTCCGAGATAATCGACTTTAAAGATTTTCAGACAATTTTATGCATTTCTCGTCCAATTTTCCTCATTTCCAAGTGAAATTTTGCACATATCAAGCCTGAAGGAAGCTCTAAACAGATGTAAAGTTTGAGGCCCCTGTCTCCAATAGTTTCCGAAATAATCGACTTTAAAGATTTTCAGACAATTTTATGCATTTCTCGTCCAATTTTCCTCATTTCCAAGTGAAATTTTGCACATATCAAGCCTGAAGGAAGCTCTAAACAGATGTAAAGTTTGAGGACCCTATCTCTCATAGTTTCCGAGATAATCGACTTTTAAGATTTTCAGACAATTTTATGCATTTCTCGTCCAATTCTCGTCATTTCCAAGTGAAATTTTGCACATCTCAAGCCTGAAGGTGGCTCTAAACAGATGTAAAGTTTGAGGCCCCTATGTCTAATAGTTTCCTAGATAATCGACTTTTAAGATTTTCAGACAATTTTATGCATTTCTCGTCCAATTTTCCTCATTTCCAAGTGAAATTTTGCACATATCAAGCCTGAAGGTGGCTCTAGACAGATGTAAAGTTTGAGGCCCCTATCTCTCATAGTTTCCGAGATAATCGACTTTTAAGATTTTCAGACAATTTTATGCATTTCTCGTCCAATTCTCGTCATTTCCAAGTGAAATTTTGCACATCTCAAGCCTGAAGGTGGCTCTAAACAGATGTAAAGTTTGAGGCCCCTATCTCTCATAGTTTCCGAGATAATCGACTTTAAAGATTTTCAGACAATTTTATGCATTTCTCGTCCAATTTTCCTCATTTCCAAGTGAAATTTTGCACATATCAAGCCTGAAGGAAGCTCTAAACAGATGTAAAGTTTGAGGCCCCTGTCTCCCATAGTTTCCGAAATAATCGACTTTAAAGATTTTCAGACAATTTTATGCATTTCTCGTCCAATTTTCCTCATTTCCAAGTGAAATTTTGCACATCTCAAGCCTGAAGGTGGCTCTAAACAGATGTAAAGTTTGAGGCCCCTATGTCTAATAGTTTCCTAGATAATCGACTTTTAAGATTTTCAGACAATTTTATGCATTTCTCGCCCAATTCTCCTCATTTCCAAGTGAAATTTTGCACATATCAAGCCTGAAGGTGGCTCTAAACAGATGTAAAGTTTGAGGCCCCTATCTCTCATACTTTCCGAGATAATCGACTTTAAAGATTTTCATACACTTTTATGCATTTCTCGTCCAATTTTCCTCATTTCCAAGTGAAATTTTGCACATATCAAGCCTGAAGGAAGCTCTAAACAGATGTAAAGTTTGAGGCCCCTATCTCTCATACTTTCCGAGATAATCGACTTTAAAGATTTTCAGACACTTTTATGCATTTCTCGTCCAATTTTCCTCATTTCCAAGTGAAATTTTGCACATATCAAGCCTGAAGGAAGCTCTAAACAGATGTAAAGTTTGAGGCCCCTATTTCTCACAGTTTCCGAGATAATCGACTTTAAAGATTTTCAGACAATTTTATGCATTTCTCGTCCAATTTTCCTCATTTCCAAGTCAAATTTTGCACATATCAAGCCTGAAGGAAGCTCTAAACAGATGTAAAGTTTGAGGCCCCTATTTCTCACAGTTTCCGAGATAATCGACTTTAAAGATTTTCAGACAATTTTATGCATTTCTCGTCCAATTTTCCTCATTTCCAAGTGAAATTTTGCACATCTCAAGCCTGAAGGTGGCTCTAAACAGATGTAAAGTTTGAGGCCCCTATCTCTCATAGTTTCCGAGATAATCGACTTTAAAGATTTTCAGACAATTTTATGCATTTCTCGTCCAATTTTCCTCATTTCCAAGTGAAATTTTGCACATATCAAGCCTGAAGGTGGCTCTAAACAGATGTAAAGTTTGAGGCCCCTATCTCTCATAGTTTCCGAGATAATCGACTTTAAAGATTTTCAGACAATTTTATGCATTTCTCGTCCAATTTTCCTCATTTCCAAGTGAAATTTTGCACATATCAAGCCTGAAGGTGGCTCTAAACAGATGTAAAGTTTGAGGCCCCTATCTCTCATAGTTTCCGAGATAATCGACTTTAAAGATTTTCAGACAATTTTATGCATTTCTCGTCCAATTTTCCTCATTTCCAAGTGAAATTTTGCACATATCAAGCCTGAAGGAAGCTCTAAACAGATGTAAAGTTTGGGGCCCCTATCTCTCATAGTTTCCGAGATGATCGACTTTAAAGATTTTCAAACACTTTTGTGCATTTCTCGTCCAATTTTCCTCATTTCCAAGTGAAATTTTGCACATCTCAAGCCTGAAGGTGGCTCTAAACAGATGTAAAGTTTGAGGCCCCTATGTCTAATAGTTTCCTAGATAATCGACTTTTAAGATTTTCAGACAATTTTATGCATTTCTCGCCCAATTCTCCTCATTTCCAAGTGAAATTTTGCACATATCAAGCCTGAAGGTGGCTCTAAACAGATGTAAAGTTTGAGGCCCCTATCTCTCATACTTTCCGAGATAATCGACTTTAAAGATTTTCATACACTTTTATGCATTTCTCGTCCAATTTTCCTCATTTCCAAGTGAAATTTTGCACATATCAAGCCTGAAGGAAGCTCTAAACAGATGTAAAGTTTGAGGCCCCTATCTCTCATACTTTCCGAGATAATCGACTTTAAAGATTTTCAGACACTTTTATGCATTTCTCGTCCAATTTTCCTCATTTCCAAGTGAAATTTTGCACATATCAAGCCTGAAGGAAGCTCTAAACAGATGTAAAGTTTGAGGCCCCTATTTCTCACAGTTTCCGAGATAATCGACTTTAAAGATTTTCAGACAATTTTATGCATTTCTCGTCCAATTTTCCTCATTTCCAAGTCAAATTTTGCACATATCAAGCCTGAAGGAAGCTCTAAACAGATGTAAAGTTTGAGGCCCCTATTTCTCACAGTTTCCGAGATAATCGACTTTAAAGATTTTCAGACAATTTTATGCATTTCTCGTCCAATTTTCCTCATTTCCAAGTGAAATTTTGCACATCTCAAGCCTGAAGGTGGCTCTAAACAGATGCAAAGTTTGAGGCCCCTATCTCTCATAGTTTCCGAGATAATCGACTTTAAAGATTTTCAGACACTTTTATGCATTTCTCGTCCAATTTTCCTCATTTCCAAGTGAAATTTTGCACATATCAAGCCTGAAGGAAGCTCTAAACAGATGTAAAGTTTGAGGCCCCTATTTCTCACAGTTTCCGAGATAATCGACTTTAAAGATTTTCAGACAATTTTATGCATTTCTCGTCCAATTTTCCTCATTTCCAAGTGAAATTTTGCACATCTCAAGCCTGAAGGTGGCTCTAAACAGATGTAAAGTTTGAGGCCCCTATCTCTCATAGTTTCCTAGATAATCGACTTTAAAGACTTACAAAACACTTTTGTGCATTTCTCGTCCAATTTTCCTCATTTCCAAGTGAAATTTTGCACATCTCAAGCCTGAAGGAGGCTCTAAACAGATGCAAAGTTTGAGGCCCCTATCTCTCATAGTTTCCGAGATAATCGACTTTAAAGATTTTCAGACAATTTTATGCATTTCTCGTCCAATTTTCCTCATTTCCAAGTGAAATTTTGCACATCTCAAGCCTGAAGGAAGCTCTAAACAGATGTAAAGTTTGAGGCCCCTATCTCTCATAGTTACCTAGATAATCGACTTTTAAGATTTTCAAACTCTTTTATGCATTTCTCGTCAAATTCTCCTCATTTCCAAGTGAAATTTTGCACATCTCAAGCCTGAAGAAGGCTCTAAACAGATGTAAAGTTTGAGGCCCCTATCTCTCATAGTTTCCGAGTTAATCGACTTTAAAGATTTTCAGACAATTTTACACATTTCTCGTCCAATTTTCCTCATTTCCAATTGAAATTTTGCACATATCAAGCCTGAAGGAAGCTCTAAACAGATGTAAAGTTTGAGGCCCCTGTCTCTCATAGTTTCCGAAATAATCGACTTTAAAGATTTTCAGACAATTTTATACATTTCTCGTCCAATTTTCCTCATTTCCAAGTGAAATTTTGCACATCTCAAGCCTGAAGGAGGCTCTAAACAGATGTAAAGTTTGAGGCCCCTCTCTCTCATAGTTTCCTAGATAATCGACTTTTAAGATTTTCAAACTCTTTTATGCATTTCTCGTCAAATTCTCCTCATTTCCAAGTGAAATTTTGCACATCTCAAGCCTGAAGGTGGCTCTAAACAGATGCAAAGTTTAAGGCCCCTATCTCTCATCGTTTCCGAGATAATCGACTTTAAAGACTTTCAAACACTTTTGTGCATTTCTCGTCCAATTTTCCTCATTTCCAAGTGAAATTCTGCACATCTTAAACCTGAAGGAGGCACTAAACAGATGAAAAGTTTGAGGCCCCTATCTCTCATAGTTTCCGAGATAATCGACTTTAAAGATTTTCAGACACTTTTATGCATTTCTCGTCCAATTTTCCTTATTTCCAAGTGAAATTTTGCGCATCTCAAGCCTGAAGGTGGCTCTAAACAGATGTAAAGTTTGAGGCCCCTATCTCTCATAGTTTCCGAGATAATCGACTTTAAAGATTTTCAGACACTTTTATGCATTTCTCGTCCAATTTTCCTCATTTCCAAGTGAAATTTTGCACATCTCAAGCCTGAAGGAGGCTCTAAACAGATGTAAAGTTTGAGGCCCCTCTCTCTCATAGTTTCCTAGATAATCGACTTTTAAGATTTTCAGACTCTTTTATGCATTTCTCGTCAAATTCTCCTCATTTCCAAGTGAAATTTTGCACATCTCAAGCCTGAAGAAGGCTCTAAACAGATGTAAAGTTTGAGGCCCCTATCTCTCATAGTTTCCGAGTTAATCGACTTTTAAGATTTTCAGACAATTTTATGCATTTCTCGTCCAATTTTCCTCATTTCCAAGTGAAATTTTGCACATCTCAAGCCTGAAGGAAGCTCTAAACAGATGTAAAGTTTGAGGCCCCTATCTCTCATAGTTTCCGAGATAATCGACTTTTAAGATTTTCAGACAATTTTATGCATTTCTCGTCCAATTTTCCTCATTTCCAAGTGAAATTTTGCACATCACAAGCCTGGAGGTGGCTCTAAACAGACGCAAAGTTTGAGGCCCCTATCTCTCATAGTTTCCGAGATAATCGACTTTAAAGATTTTCAGACAAATTTATGCATTTCTCGTCCAATTTTCCTCATTTCCAAGTGAAATTTTGCACATCTCAAGCCTGGAGGTGGCTCTAAACAGACGCAAAGTTTGAGGCCCCTATCTCTCATAGTTTCCGAGATAATCGACTTTAAAGATTTTCAGACAATTTTATGCATTTCTCGTCCAATTTTCCTCATTTCCAAGTGAAATTTTGCACATCTCAAGCCTGAAGGAGGCTCTAAACAGATGCAAAGTTTGAGGCCCCTATCTCTCATAGTTTCCGAGATAATCGACTTTTAAGATTTTCAGACAATTTTATGCATTTCTCGTCCAATTTTCCTCATTTCCAAGTGAAATTTTGCACATCTCAAGCCTGAAGGTGGCTCTAAACAGATGTAAAGTTTGAGGCCCCTATCTCTCATAGTTTCCTAAATAATCGACTTTTAAGATTTTCAGACTCTTTTATGCATTTCTCGTCAAATTCTCCTCATTTCCAAGTGAAATTTTGCACATCTCAAGCCTGAAGAAGGCTCTAAACAGATGTAAAGTTTGAGGCCCCTATCTCTCATAGTTTCCGAGATAATCGACTTTAAAGATTTTCAGACAATTTTATGCATTTCTCGTCCAATTTTCCTCATTTCCAAGTGAAATTTTGCACATATCAAGCCTGAAGGAAGCTCTAAACAGATGTAAAGTTTGAGGCCCCTGTCTCCCATAGTTTCCGAAATAATCGACTTTAAAGATTTTCAGACAATTTTATGCATTTCTCGTCCAATTTTCCTCATTTCCAAGTGAAATTTTGCACATATCAAGCCTGAAGGAAGCTCTAAACAGATGTAAAGTTTGAGGCCCCTATCTCTCATAGTTTCCGAGATAATCGAATTTTAAGATTTTCAGACAATTTTATGCATTTCTCGTCCAATTCTCGTCATTTCCAAGTGAAATTTTGCACATCTCAAGCCTGAAGGTGGCTCTAAACAGATGTAAAGTTTGAGGCCCCTATCTCTCATAGTTTCCGAGATAATCGACTTTAAAGATTTTCAGACAATTTTATGCATTTCTCGTCCAATTTTCCTCATTTCCAAGTGAAATTTTGCACATATCAAGCCTGAAGGAAGCTCTAAACAGATGTAAAGTTTGAGGCCCCTGTCTCCCATAGTTTCCGAAATAATCGACTTTAAAGATTTTCAGACAATTTTATGCATTTCTCGTCCAATTTTCCTCATTTCCAAGTGAAATTTTGCACATATCAAGCCTGAAGGAAGCTCTAAACAGATGTAAAGTTTGGGGCCCCTATCTCTCATAGTTTCCGAGATGATCGACTTTAAAGATTTTCAAACACTTTTGTGCATTTCTCGTCCAATTTTCCTCATTTCCAAGTGAAATTTTGCACATCTCAAGCCTGAAGGTGGCTCTAAACAGATGTAAAGTTTGAGGCCCCTATGTCTAATAGTTTCCTAGATAATCGACTTTTAAGATTTTCAGACAATTTTATGCATTTCTCGCCCAATTCTCCTCATTTCCAAGTGAAATTTTGCACATATCAAGCCTGAAGGTGGCTCTAAACAGATGTAAAGTTTGAGGCCCCTATCTCTCATACTTTCCGAGATAATCGACTTTAAAGATTTTCATACACTTTTATGCATTTCTCGTCCAATTTTCCTCATTTCCAAGTGAAATTTTGCACATATCAAGCCTGAAGGAAGCTCTAAACAGATGTAAAGTTTGAGGCCCCTATCTCTCATACTTTCCGAGATAATCGACTTTAAAGATTTTCAGACACTTTTATGCATTTCTCGTCCAATTTTCCTCATTTCCAAGTGAAATTTTGCACATATCAAGCCTGAAGGAAGCTCTAAACAGATGTAAAGTTTGAGGCCCCTATTTCTCACAGTTTCCGAGATAATCGACTTTAAAGATTTTCAGACAATTTTATGCATTTCTCGTCCAATTTTCCTCATTTCCAAGTCAAATTTTGCACATATCAAGCCTGAAGGAAGCTCTAAACAGATGTAAAGTTTGAGGCCCCTATTTCTCACAGTTTCCGAGATAATCGACTTTAAAGATTTTCAGACAATTTTATGCATTTCTCGTCCAATTTTCCTCATTTCCAAGTGAAATTTTGCACATCTCAAGCCTGAAGGTGGCTCTAAACAGATGCAAAGTTTGAGGCCCCTATCTCTCATAGTTTCCGAGATAATCGACTTTAAAGATTTTCAGACACTTTTATGCATTTCTCGTCCAATTTTCCTCATTTCCAAGTGAAATTTTGCACATATCAAGCCTGAAGGAAGCTCTAAACAGATGTAAAGTTTGAGGCCCCTATTTCTCACAGTTTCCGAGATAATCGACTTTAAAGATTTTCAGACAATTTTATGCATTTCTCGTCCAATTTTCCTCATTTCCAAGTGAAATTTTGCACATCTCAAGCCTGAAGGTGGCTCTAAACAGATGTAAAGTTTGAGGCCCCTATCTCTCATAGTTTCCTAGATAATCGACTTTAAAGACTTACAAAACACTTTTGTGCATTTCTCGTCCAATTTTCCTCATTTCCAAGTGAAATTTTGCACATCTCAAGCCTGAAGGAGGCTCTAAACAGATGCAAAGTTTGAGGCCCCTATCTCTCATAGTTTCCGAGATAATCGACTTTAAAGATTTTCAGACAATTTTATGCATTTCTCGTCCAATTTTCCTCATTTCCAAGTGAAATTTTGCACATCTCAAGCCTGAAGGAAGCTCTAAACAGATGTAAAGTTTGAGGCCCCTATCTCTCATAGTTACCTAGATAATCGACTTTTAAGATTTTCAAACTCTTTTATGCATTTCTCGTCAAATTCTCCTCATTTCCAAGTGAAATTTTGCACATCTCAAGCCTGAAGAAGGCTCTAAACAGATGTAAAGTTTGAGGCCCCTATCTCTCATAGTTTCCGAGTTAATCGACTTTAAAGATTTTCAGACAATTTTATACATTTCTCGTCCAATTTTCCTCATTTCCAATTGAAATTTTGCACATATCAAGCCTGAAGGAAGCTCTAAACAGATGTAAAGTTTGAGGCCCCTGTCTCTCATAGTTTCCGAAATAATCGACTTTAAAGATTTTCAGACAATTTTATACATTTCTCGTCCAATTTTCCTCATTTCCAAGTGAAATTTTGCACATCTCAAGCCTGAAGGAGGCTCTAAACAGATGTAAAGTTTGAGGCCCCTCTCTCTCATAGTTTCCTAGATAATCGACTTTTAAGATTTTCAAACTCTTTTATGCATTTCTCGTCAAATTCTCCTCATTTCCAAGTGAAATTTTGCACATCTCAAGCCTGAAGGTGGCTCTAAACAGATGCAAAGTTTAAGGCCCCTATCTCTCATCGTTTCCGAGATAATCGACTTTAAAGACTTTCAAACACTTTTGTGCATTTCTCGTCCAATTTTCCTCATTTCCAAGTGAAATTCTGCACATCTTAAACCTGAAGGAGGCTCTAAACAGATGAAAAGTTTGAGGCCCCTATCTCTCATAGTTTCCGAGATAATCGACTTTAAAGATTTTCAGACACTTTTATGCATTTCTCGTCCAATTTTCCTTATTTCCAAGTGAAATTTTGCGCATCTCAAGCCTGAAGGTGGCTCTAAACAGATGTAAAGTTTGAGGCCCCTATCTCTCATAGTTTCCGAGATAATCGACTTTAAAGATTTTCAGACACTTTTATGCATTTCTCGTCCAATTTTCCTCATTTCCAAGTGAAATTTTGCACATCTCAAGCCTGAAGGAGGCTCTAAACAGATGTAAAGTTTGAGGCCCCTCTCTCTCATAGTTTCCTAGATAATCGACTTTTAAGATTTTCAGACTCTTTTATGCATTTCTCGTCAAATTCTCCTCATTTCCAAGTGAAATTTTGCACATCTCAAGCCTGAAGAAGGCTCTAAACAGATGTAAAGTTTGAGGCCCCTATCTCTCATAGTTTCCGAGTTAATCGACTTTTAAGATTTTCAGACAATTTTATGCATTTCTCGTCCAATTTTCCTCATTTCCAAGTGAAATTTTGCACATCTCAAGCCTGAAGGAAGCTCTAAACAGATGTAAAGTTTGAGGCCCCTATCTCTCATAGTTTCCGAGATAATCGACTTTTAAGATTTTCAGACAATTTTATGCATTTCTCGTCCAATTTTCCTCATTTCCAAGTGAAATTTTGCACATCACAAGCCTGGAGGTGGCTCTAAACAGACGCAAAGTTTGAGGCCCCTATCTCTCATAGTTTCCGAGATAATCGACTTTAAAGATTTTCAGACAAATTTATGCATTTCTCGTCCAATTTTCCTCATTTCCAAGTGAAATTTTGCACATCTCAAGCCTGGAGGTGGCTCTAAACAGACGCAAAGTTTGAGGCCCCTATCTCTCATAGTTTCCGAGATAATCGACTTTAAAGATTTTCAGACAATTTTATGCATTTCTCGTCCAATTTTCCTCATTTCCAAGTGAAATTTTGCACATCTCAAGCCTGAAGGAGGCTCTAAACAGATGCAAAGTTTGAGGCCCCTATCTCTCATAGTTTCCGAGATAATCGACTTTTAAGATTTTCAGACAATTTTATGCATTTCTCGTCCAATTTTCCTCATTTCCAAGTGAAATTTTGCACATCTCAAGCCTGAAGGTGGCTCTAAACAGATGTAAAGTTTGAGGCCCCTATCTCTCATAGTTTCCTAAATAATCGACTTTTAAGATTTTCAGACTCTTTTATGCATTTCTCGTCAAATTCTCCTCATTTCCAAGTGAAATTTTGCACATCTCAAGCCTGAAGAAGGCTCTAAACAGATGTAAAGTTTGAGGCCCCTATCTCTCATAGTTTCCGAGATAATCGACTTTAAAGATTTTCAGACAATTTTATGCATTTCTCGTCCAATTTTCCTCATTTCCAAGTGAAATTTTGCACATATCAAGCCTGAAGGAAGCTCTAAACAGATGTAAAGTTTGAGGCCCCTGTCTCCCATAGTTTCCGAAATAATCGACTTTAAAGATTTTCAGACAATTTTATGCATTTCTCGTCCAATTTTCCTCATTTCCAAGTGAAATTTTGCACATATCAAGCCTGAAGGAAGCTCTAAACAGATGTAAAGTTTGAGGCCCCTATCTCTCATAGTTTCCGAGATAATCGACTTTTAAGATTTTCAGACAATTTTATGCATTTCTCGTCCAATTCTCGTCATTTCCAAGTGAAATTTTGCACATCTCAAGCCTGAAGGTGGCTCTAAACAGATGTAAAGTTTGAGGCCCCTATGTCTAATAGTTTCCTAGATAATCGACTTTTAAGATTTTCAGACAATTTTATGCATTTCTCGTCCAATTTTCCTCATTTCCAAGTGAAATTTTGCACATATCAAGCCTGAAGGTGGCTCTAGACAGATGTAAAGTTTGAGGCCCCTATGTCTAATAGTTTCCTAGATAATCGACTTTTAAGATTTTCAGACAATTTTATGCATTTCTCGTCCAATTTTCCTCATTTCCAAGTGAAATTTTGCACATATCAAGCCTGAAGGAAGCTCTAAACAGATGTAAAGTTTGAGGCCCCTATCTCTCATAGTTTCCGAGATAATCGACTTTTAAGATTTTCAGACAATTTTATGCATTTCTCGTCCAATTCTCGTCATTTCCAAGTGAAATTTTGCACATCTCAAGCCTGAAGGTGGCTCTAAACAGATGTAAAGTTTGAGGCCCCTATCTCTCATAGTTTCCGAGATAATCGACTTTAAAGATTTTCAGACAATTTTATGCATTTCTCGTCCAATTTTCCTCATTTCCAAGTGAAATTTTGCACATATCAAGCCTGAAGGAAGCTCTAAACAGATGTAAAGTTTGGGGCCCCTATCTCTCATAGTTTCCGAGATGATCGACTTTAAAGATTTTCAAACACTTTTGTGCATTTCTCGTCCAATTTTCCTCATTTCCAAGTGAAATTTTGCACATCTCAAGCCAGAAGGTGGCTCTAAACAGATGTAAAGTTTGAGGCCCCTATGTCTAATAGTTTCCTAGATAATCGACTTTTAAGATTTTCAGACAATTTTATGCATTTCTCGCCCAATTCTCCTCATTTCCAAGTGAAATTTTGCACATATCAAGCCTGAAGGTGGCTCTAAACAGATGTAAAGTTTGAGGCCCCTATCTCTCATACTTTCCGAGATAATCGACTTTAAAGATTTTCATACACTTTTATGCATTTCTCGTCCAATTTTCCTCATTTCCAAGTGAAATTTTGCACATATCAAGCCTGAAGGAAGCTCTAAACAGATGTAAAGTTTGAGGCCCCTATCTCTCATACTTTCCGAGATAATCGACTTTAAAGATTTTCAGACACTTTTATGCATTTCTCGTCCAATTTTCCTCATTTCCAAGTGAAATTTTGCACATATCAAGCCTGAAGGAAGCTCTAAACAGATGTAAAGTTTGAGGCCCCTATTTCTCACAGTTTCCGAGATAATCGACTTTAAAGATTTTCAGACAATTTTATGCATTTCTCGTCCAATTTTCCTCATTTCCAAGTCAAATTTTGCACATATCAAGCCTGAAGGAAGCTCTAAACAGATGTAAAGTTTGAGGCCCCTATTTCTCACAGTTTCCGAGATAATCGACTTTAAAGATTTTCAGACAATTTTATGCATTTCTCGTCCAATTTTCCTCATTTCCAAGTGAAATTTTGCACATCTCAAGCCTGAAGGTGGCTCTAAACAGATGCAAAGTTTGAGGCCCCTATCTCTCATAGTTTCCGAGATAATCGACTTTAAAGATTTTCAGACACTTTTATGCATTTCTCGTCCAATTTTCCTCATTTCCAAGTGAAATTTTGCACATATCAAGCCTGAAGGAAGCTCTAAACAGATGTAAAGTTTGAGGCCCCTATTTCTCACAGTTTCCGAGATAATCGACTTTAAAGATTTTCAGACAATTTTATGCATTTCTCGTCCAATTTTCCTCATTTCCAAGTGAAATTTTGCACATCTCAAGCCTGAAGGTGGCTCTAAACAGATGTAAAGTTTGAGGCCCCTATCTCTCATAGTTTCCTAGATAATCGACTTTAAAGACTTACAAAACACTTTTGTGCATTTCTCGTCCAATTTTCCTCATTTCCAAGTGAAATTTTGCACATCTCAAGCCTGAAGGAGGCTCTAAACAGATGCAAAGTTTGAGGCCCCTATCTCTCATAGTTTCCGAGATAATCGACTTTAAAGATTTTCAGACAATTTTATGCATTTCTCGTCCAATTTTCCTCATTTCCAAGTGAAATTTTGCACATCTCAAGCCTGAAGGAAGCTCTAAACAGATGTAAAGTTTGAGGCCCCTATCTCTCATAGTTACCTAGATAATCGACTTTTAAGATTTTCAAACTCTTTTATGCATTTCTCGTCAAATTCTCCTCATTTCCAAGTGAAATTTTGCACATCTCAAGCCTGAAGAAGGCTCTAAACAGATGTAAAGTTTTAGGCCCCTATCTCTCATAGTTTCCGAGTTAATCGACTTTAAAGATTTTCAGACAATTTTATACATTTCTCGTCCAATTTTCCTCATTTCCAATTGAAATTTTGCACATATCAAGCCTGAAGGAAGCTCTAAACAGATGTAAAGTTTGAGGCCCCTGTCTCTCATAGTTTCCGAAATAATCGACTTTAAAGATTTTCAGACAATTTTATACATTTCTCGTCCAATTTTCCTCATTTCCAAGTGAAATTTTGCACATCTCAAGCCTGAAGGTGGCTCTAAACAGATGTAAAGTTTGAGGCCCCTATCTCTCATAGTTTCCTAGATAATCGACTTTAAAGACTTACAAAACACTTTTGTGCATTTCTCGTCCAATTTTCCTCATTTCCAAGTGAAATTTTGCACATCTCAAGCCTGAAGGAGGCTCTAAACAGATGCAAAGTTTGAGGCCCCTATCTCTCATAGTTTCCGAGATAATCGACTTTAAAGATTTTCAGACAATTTTATGCATTTCTCGTCCAATTTTCCTCATTTCCAAGTGAAATTTTGCACATCTCAAGCCTGAAGGTGGCTCTAAACAGATGTAAAGTTTGAGGCCCCTATCTCTCATAGTTTCCTAGATAATCGACTTTTAAGATTTTCAAACTCTTTTATGCATTTCTCGTCAAATTCTCCTCATTTCCAAGTGAAATTTTGCACATCTCAAACCTGACGAAGGCTCTAAACAGATGTAAAGTTTGAGGCCCCTATCTCTCATAGTTTCCGAGTTAATCGACTTTAAAGATTTTCAGACAATTTTATGCATTTCTCGTCCAATTTTCCTCATTTCCAAGTGAAATTTTGCACATATCAAGCCTGAAGGAAGCTCTAAACAGATGCAAAGTTTGAGGCCCTCATCTCTCATAGTTTCCGAGATAATCAACTTTAAAGATTTTCAGACACTTTTATGCATTTCTCGTCCAATTTTCCTCATTTCCAAGTGAAATTTTGCACATATCAAGCCTGAAGGAAGCTCTAAACAGATGTAAAGTTTGAGGCCCCTATTTCTCACAGTTTCCGAGATAATCGACTTTAAAGATTTTCAGACAATTTTATGCATTTCTCGTCCAATTTTCCTTATTTCCAAGTGAAATTTTGCACATCTCAAGCCTGAAGGAGGCTCTAAACAGATGTAAAGTTTGAGGCCCCTATTTCTCACAGTTTCCGAGATAATCGACTTTAAAGATTTTCAGACAATTTTATGCATTTCTCGTCCAATTTTCCTCATTTCCAAGTGAAATTTTGCACATATCAAGCCTGAAGGTGGCTCTAAACAGATGTAAAGTTTGAGGTCCCTATCTCTCATAGTTTCCGAGATAATCGACTTTAAAGACTTTCAAACACTTTTGTGCATTTCTCGTCCAATTTTCCTCATTTCCAAGTGAAATTTTGCACATCTCAAGCCTGAAGGTGGCTCTAAACAGATGTAAAGTTTGAGGCCCCTATCTCTCATAGTTTCCTAGATAATCGACTTTTAAGATTTTCAAACTCTTTTATGCATTTCTCGTCAAATTCTCCTCATTTCCAAGTGAAATTTTGCACATCTCAAACCTGACGAAGGCTCTAAACAGATGTAAAGTTTGAGGCCCCTATCTCTCATAGTTTCCGAGTTAATCGACTTTAAAGATTTTCAGACAATTTTATGCATTTCTCGTCCAATTTTCCTCATTTCCAAGTGAAATTTTGCACATCTCAAGCCTGAAGGAGGCTCTAAACAGATGCAAAGTTTGAGGCCCCTATCTCTCATAGTTTCCGAGATAATCGACTTTAAAGATTTTCAGACAATTTTATGCATTTCTCGTCCAATTTTCCTCATTTCCAAGTGAAATTTTGCACATCTCAAGCCTGAAGGAAGCTCTAAACAGATGTAAAGTTTGAGGCCCCTATCTCTCATAGTTACCTAGATAATCGACTTTTAAGATTTTCAAACTCTTTTATGCATTTCTCGTCAAATTCTCCTCATTTCCAAGTGAAATTTTGCACATCTCAAGCCTGAAGAAGGCTCTAAACAGATGTAAAGTTTTAGGCCCCTATCTCTCATAGTTTCCGAGTTAATCGACTTTAAAGATTTTCAGACAATTTTATACATTTCTCGTCCAATTTTCCTCATTTCCAATTGAAATTTTGCACATATCAAGCCTGAAGGAGGCTCTAAACAGATGTAAAGTTTGAGGCCCCTGTCTCTCATAGTTTCCGAAATAATCGACTTTAAAGATTTTCAGACAATTTTATACATTTCTCGTCCAATTTTCCTCATTTCCAAGTGAAATTTTGCACATCTCAAGCCTGAAGGTGGCTCTAAACAGATGTAAAGTTTGAGGCCCCTATCTCTCATAGTTTCCTAGATAATCGACTTTAAAGACTTACAAAACACTTTTGTGCATTTCTCGTCCAATTTTCCTCATTTCCAAGTGAAATTTTGCACATCTCAAGCCTGAAGGAGGCTCTAAACAGATGCAAAGTTTGAGGCCCCTATCTCTCATAGTTTCCGAGATAATCGACTTTAAAGATTTTCAGACAATTTTATGCATTTCTCGTCCAATTTTCCTCATTTCCAAGTGAAATTTTGCACATCTCAAGCCTGAAGGTGGCTCTAAACAGATGTAAAGTTTGAGGCCCCTATCTCTCATAGTTTCCTAGATAATCGACTTTTAAGATTTTCAAACTCTTTTATGCATTTCTCGTCAAATTCTCCTCATTTCCAAGTGAAATTTTGCACATCTCAAACCTGACGAAGGCTCTAAACAGATGTAAAGTTTGAGGCCCCTATCTCTCATAGTTTCCGAGTTAATCGACTTTAAAGATTTTCAGACAATTTTATGCATTTCTCGTCCAATTTTCCTCATTTCCAAGTGAAATTTTGCACATATCAAGCCTGAAGGAAGCTCTAAACAGATGCAAAGTTTGAGGCCCTCATCTCTCATAGTTTCCGAGATAATCAACTTTAAAGATTTTCAGACACTTTTATGCATTTCTCGTCCAATTTTCCTCATTTCCAAGTGAAATTTTGCACATATCAAGCCTGAAGGAAGCTCTAAACAGATGTAAAGTTTGAGGCCCCTATTTCTCACAGTTTCCGAGATAATCGACTTTAAAGATTTTCAGACAATTTTATGCATTTCTCGTCCAATTTTCCTTATTTCCAAGTGAAATTTTGCACATCTCAAGCCTGAAGGAGGCTCTAAACAGATGTAAAGTTTGAGGCCCCTATTTCTCACAGTTTCCGAGATAATCGACTTTAAAGATTTTCAGACAATTTTATGCATTTCTCGTCCAATTTTCCTCATTTCCAAGTGAAATTTTGCACATATCAAGCCTGAAGGTGGCTCTAAACAGATGTAAAGTTTGAGGTCCCTATCTCTCATAGTTTCCGAGATAATCGACTTTAAAGACTTTCAAACACTTTTGTGCATTTCTCGTCCAATTTTCCTCATTTCCAAGTGAAATTTTGCACATCTCAAGCCTGAAGGAGGCTCTAAACAGATGCAAAGTTTGAGGCCCCTATCTCTCATAGTTTCCGAAATAATCGACTTTAAAGATTTTCAGACAATTTTATGCATTTCTCGTCCAATTTTCCTCATTCCCAAGTGAAATTTTGCACATCTCAAACCAGAAGGAAGCTCTAAACAGATGTGAAGTTTGAGGCCCCTATCTCTCATAGTTTCCTAGATAATCGACTTTAAAGATTTTCAGACACTTT
>NW_026604582.1:0-21026 GCF_024763615.1 Phlebotomus papatasi
AAATTTGATGATTTTATTCATGTTTTTTAATTAAAATAATTAAGTAAAAGAAATGAAAGTGCAACAATAATAAGAAGAAATTTGAAAAATAATAAAAAATATATGAAAAAGTAGAATTTGGGCTGAAAATTTCAATATTCAAAGAAGAAACCCCTTTCAGAACACATCACAACGGAAACCGACCACAATCCGTACCAAAAATATTCCCTCGGTATTATTTTCAGTTTTTCTGACTCTTAATAATATTTACTAATAGTATTTAGCTTATATTAAATGATTATTAAAAGATTAGATCAGTTTTAGGATGTGGGGCTACTTTTGCATTTTCTTCCAAAAAGCTAATTTTTGACTGATCCTCAAATTATAAATATTGTAGCCCATGTATTTTCTCAAATCTTGTTTAAAACTGTTCTTAGGTTTATATATTTTTTTTTTTTTTTGTGTCTCTATTTCAAGCAATCTGTATCAGAATACAATAAGCTCTTTTTTGGATTTTGTGAGAGGCATGTGAGCTGTTTTACGAAAAACAGCCCTTATAAATTAAAACGAGAGTAAGGACACTAGATATAAAGATCAGATGGTCTGATCCTATTAAGTCTGCGTTCCTCGCCAAGGTCCACAGCTAAATTGCCAGCAAGGTCATTTGGGTGAAGCAAGAGTCTTTCCCTGTACCTTTCAGATATGGATTGTAATTCTTCTTCTACAGTAGAAATATTTGTGTCGTTATGAATTACGAAGGAAGGCACATACCAAGGCGCTCCGAGGATCTGTCGTAATACCTTATTTTGAAATCTCTGTATAATACAGATATGACTTTTGGCTGCTGTGCCCCATAATTGGATACCGTAGGTCCATATCGGTTTTAGCACTACTTTATATATTAAAATTTTGTTGTGGTAAGAGAGTTTTGATTTTGTGTGGAACAGCCAATATAAACTTCTAAGCCTAATTCCTAACTGTAGTCTCTTTTTCCATATATGGGGTTTCCAAGTTAATCCTTTATCAAGGTGGATGCCTAAATATTTTGCCTCAGTGCTCTGCGGAACTTCGACATTGTTCAGGGTAACAGTGGGGCAGTCACCTCTTCTTAGGGAAAACATGACGTGTGTAGATTTTGCTTCATTCGCCTTTATTCGCCAGACACGTAGCCAATTTTCGACTTCATGAACCGATCTCTGCAGAGCCTCTGTTGCCAATTCTGGAGTGGATCCCGTGGACAAAATAGCGGTGTCATCCGCAAAAGTAGCGATCAGGGAAGAAGTGTTAGGTAGATCTGCTGTGAATAGCAGATACAACAGGGGGCCCAGGACACTACCCTGAGGTACCCCAGATCTGATGGGAGACAATTCTCCGTGATAATCACCCTGCCTAACATAAAAAGACCTATTCGAGATGAATGATACCAAAATGGCGCAATAACTGGGTGGCAGACTTGCTTTTAGTTTGACAGTTAGTCCTTCGTGCCACACCTTATCAAAGGCCTGGCTCACATCGATAAATAGTGCAGAACAATATTTTTTTTCCTCAAAAACATTCTGGATTTCGTTGACCAATCGATGTACCTGCTCCACCGTACCGTGACCATTACGAAAACCAAATTGATGAGAGGGTATTAGTCCTCTGCTCTCAACCAAAAGTCGGAGTCGCCTCATAAAGAGTTTTTCAAATACCTTTGAAAGTACAGGAAGCAAACTTATTGGCCGATATGAACCCAGCTCCTCAGTGTTTTTACCAGGTTTGGGGACCATGGTAATTTGAGCCATCTTCCAATGTATTGGAAAATAGCCTAGTGTCAATATAGCATTAAATATTTGCTGTAAAAATATACAGCAGTTTGCACTTATTTGTCTGAGGATGCCTCCTGTTATCAAGTCATACCCAGGAGCCTTATTGGGGTTGATTTCATCCAAAAGTGTATTCACCACCTCATTGAGTTTGAATCTCTTGATGCGAACATCATCATGATGAATTTGAAGAAGTTTTTGGCGGGTGATTTCATAATTTCCACTGGCATCGTTCTCAGGCCATGGTTGAAATACTTGTTTCAAGTGCTCAGTGAACAACAGAGCCTTCTCCCGGTCATTTCTGGCCCATGCTCCAGTTGCGTCACGGACAGGGGGATTTGGCGTTTGTGGACTGTTGAACCTTCTGGTGGCCTTCCACAAATTATAGTTGGTGGCTGAGGTAGGTGTCAGACCTTTCACAAATTTTTCAACTGAGCCATTGCGCACTTGGACTAAGAGTTCTTTTAGTTCTCTTGTGGCTTTATTATATTTGTGTTTGTCGTCTGGGTGTCTAGTTGTATGCCACTTCTTCCTGAGCATTCGTTTTTCTTTGACCTTGTCACGCACGCTCTGGGGAGTATTATATGATTTAGAAGGAACTATTTCATTACTTGGAGTGGCTTCCCAAGCAGCAACTTGAATAACCCCAGTAACTTTGTCAACTGCAGCATCCAAATCAAAAGGTGAATTAATCGTCAGTGGCAAAACTAATTCTGAATCCAAATGATCACGAAATTTGTCCCAATTAGTGGTTTTGTTGTATAACCTACAACCTTTAGGTTTATGATCGACATCAGCTTCCAAATGCAAGAACACCGGCGTATGATCAGATGACAGATCCAAACATGACTCAACAGAGCATCGATTGACATCAATTCCACTGGAAACCGCAAAATCAAGCAGATCAGGCTGTTTATTTCTATCTGATGGCCAATAAGTAGGCTCACCAGATGATAGATAATTGTAGGACTTATTCCTCATTGTCTCGAAAAGCTCTCTTCCCCTTGGATTTATTAGCCTAGATCCCCAGTATGTGTGTTTGGCATTATAATCCCCAGCCGCTATAAATTTAGTGCCTAGCTCAGCGAAAAACTCAGCAAACTCTTGTCTTTTAATTGCATGTTTTGGCGGACAATACACAGAAGCTATTGTTATCGGACATCCCCAACACCAGATCTCAACAGCAGTTGCTTGTAAATAATCTTTTTTGAAAGCTTTTTTAAGGCAGTGTTTAATGTTTTGCTTTATTATTATAGCAGTGCCACCGTGAGCCTTGCCATCGGGGTGTTTGGTATTATAGATAAGATAGTTGGGGATACGCAAATAACTTTTACACGTAAAATGTGTCTCGGATATGAGGGCTATATCCACGTCATTACTATGAAGAAAACTCTTCAATTCCAGTGCACGGTTACACAGGCTGTTGGCATTCCAAATGACTATTTTCAAAAACTCAATCATTATGGATTTTTAGTCAGGACTTTAGTCAAAAGACTAAGGACTGTCGACATTTGTTCTGTGAGAGTTTTGATCAATTGTCTAAGTTCAGCCATATCAGTTTGATATGATGTCATGGGTTGTGTAATGTGATTGAAACTAGGTGTTGCACCAGCTGGGTTACTTATTGTTCGCTCTCCCTGCCACGGTACGGCGCCAGAAGCGCCACTTGTCACTTGCGAATAAGTTATAGGGTTATGTTGTGTATTTATTTGGTCAGGAATAATTACGATTGGGGGCTGTTCCCGAACCATGCCCTGATTGTTTTCAGCCTGCCTAGCCTCTGTTCGTTTTTCTCTTACCCTCTCTCTTAGCCCAGGATAAGCCTTCTCCATTTGCTGTTTATGAACGATGCAGCCCTTGTAGTTTGCTGGATGTCGGCCCAGACAATTGACACATTGGACATTGTCATCCCTGGACTTCCGGGGGCATTCAGAGGAACTGTGACCGGAAGAGGTACACTTGACGCACCTGGGGGCTCGGTTACAGAAAGCCTTGGTATGATTATACCGCTGACACCTGGTACATTGCACTACTTCCTTCTTAGCATTTGGGGGCTGTATCTGAACAACGTAGCCAAGAAGGCGATTGATATCGTACACATCTTTGTTTTTGGGTCCGGGCTTCAAATCGACGAAGAACATTGATAGGGGGTGTTTAGTGGTCCTATGTTGTATGTTATGCACATTTGTCACATTGTGGCCAAAGCTCTTAAGAGCCTCCACAATTTCGCTTGGTTGAGTTGAGTGATGTACACCCCTAAGAACAACACGGAAGCTTCTCTCAGATTTCAGTTGATAAGAATGCATATCCGTATTATTCTCTTTTAGTTTTCGCATCAATAAACGATAGACTTCTATTTTAAACACCTGGATTTTCACAGTGTTGTCTGGGAGAGTCTTCATCGTAAAATTGTCTCCGGCAAGTGTATGCACAAGAGTTCTCAATGGCTGAGCAGTCTGGACACCATGGACAAAAATTGGTGGAGGCTTCGGAGTTGCTACAGCGGTCTGTTCTTCTTCTTCTACATGATTCTGTAGAGTGTCATATCTGTTCTGAGTAGGAACAGTAGCGAGCCAATAATCATTGATACGTGTTTGTTTTACGCGTTGTTGGGTAGGTGCTTCATCCTCCCTCGTCCTCTTTGTTGAAGTTTCAATTGACATTTCCTCCGGCATTGTTTATGCGATGACTCGCCAAAAATTCAGAAAAAATGCCAATAATCGGTCAAAAAGTCCACGGATAATTTCGCCCAGCAACAAGTGTCGCTTCCGTGGACCCCTTGGACCTAGAATAAATTGCCTTTTAGGCTCAAAAACAGAAATAATTCAGAAAACAAGCCCCAGAGAGAAAAATCTCCTTCAGTCACTTGCCTGACAGCTGGCGCCACTGCGACCAGTTTTAGTGTAATTTTTTTTTGAAAAAAAAAAGAGTTCCCGAAGATCCTTAAAAAAAAAGGTCTCTAGGTTTCCTGAAAACATTATGTTGATTCCCTGAAGATTATATGAATTACGCAGGATCCTTGAAAAAAGGGACAGATAATCCTAACCGGCTTATGTAGGTGAGATTCTTAACGTGAGCTAACTCGGAGTGCATGCAAATTCGATTTAGAGCTGAAGTTGGGAGACGCCATTCAGTTATCTTGAATCAAATTCGTGAAATTTATACAAATTTTGTATTTAAACCAAAATATCAAGGATTTGGATGAACTGATAGAAAAGTGATATATGGATGAAATGTAGACCAGAATGTTCTCTATAATTTTCCCATAGAACATGATCTCATCGATTACTCAGAAGCCAAGATAAGCGAGGTTTTTTGTTTCTTAACTCGTTTTTTCATCCAGAGTGCCCCAAGTAGTCATTTGTTGAGCTTCAACTATTTCAAAGAATTGTTGTATTTTGTGGGACTTTCCATTTAAAACCCTATTTTAAGTGTCTTGGTGGAGTAGAGGCAGTCAAATTGGCATCTGAGTGATTTCAAAGCGTTTTTATGGGAAAAATCATTTTTTTCACACTTAAACGGCAAAATCGGAGTGATAGCGTAGTCTGAGCGGAAAATGATGTATGGACGAAATGTAGAGACAAATGTGTTCTACAATTGTGTCGAAGTAATCATCAAAATCGGTTTAGCGACAGTCGAGATAATTGAGGTTATGTGATATTGAAATTGGTTTTTCGACTGTGGCGCCCCTGGTGTTGGTCCCACGAAGTTCAAATATTCTAGAAAGTTGTAGCATTTGGTGAGATCTTTCGTTTAAGCCCTCACTCATCAAAATCGGTCACATAGAACCGGAGATATGATTTTTTGAATTTTGTGAACTTTGACCCCTCATATCTCCGGTTCTGTTTTAACCACAGCGCGCATACGCACCATTTTGGAAACGTCCTAGACTGGACTACAACATACTAAAATTTCATTAACTTGCACAATGCCGTTTTTGAGAAAAGTGACTTTGAATTTCGATGAATTTTGACGCTATCACAGCGCCACCTGTGGTGACTTTTTGAACTTCCATCTGAAAGTGCTCATCGAGACGAAACCAAAAAGGTAAAATTTAGGTCGCTATGTTAATTAGAACCGGAGATAGAGGCCGGTCAATGTTCGAACTTTGACCCCTTATAGCTCGGGTCAGGGGTTATGGATCGACTTAAGGTTTTTTTTGTTTGATAGGTATAATCAACGGCTACAACATACTAAATTTTCAGTCCGATGCACAATGGAATTTTTGAGTTATTTAACTTTTAAGATTTAAAAATTTTCTTTTTAAAAAAAGCGCCCCTAGCGGTGGTTTTATGAACTTGCGATGTTAGAAGGGGAAGTGGCATTTCACGAGAGCTTTCCAAAAAGCCCTCACTTTTTAAATTCTGACAATTAGAACCGGAGTTATGGCCATTTTAAGAAATTTTTTTTGGACCCTTATAGCTCGGGTCAGGGGGGTCGGGGGACCTTAAGTTTGGTATTGATGGAAAGCTCTAAGGCCCAGCTATAACATACTAAAATTTGAGTCCGCTGAATGCCATAGGGGCGGAGCTATTGAGAAAACAAAAAAAGGGGGGTCTTCAAAATGGCGGAAGGAGGGGTGGGGGGTGGGGGGTCTATGCACCAAGTTGCAATTTTCACCCGATATATAACCTTTGCCGAAAACCGCAAGTCGATATCTTTTTTAGTTTAGGAGCTATTAAGCTCCAAAGAGCGGCCGGCCGGCCGGCCGGCCGGGAACGTAACTTAGCCACATATATAAGTAGTATACATCGCGCAAGTCGCTGTATATGACGTCACGATGAGTCATCATCGCGCAAGTCGCTGTGACGTCACTATCGCGCAAGTCGCTGTATGTGACGTCACCATGTATGATGACGTCACATATTTTCTGACGTCACACCCTGGAGGCATGACGCAATATTTTGGGATGACGTCACACCCCACCCCCTGGGAGGCTGACGTCACTGGGCGGAAATTTAAATTTGAATTTTCCGTTGGTATAGGGGCGCCATCTATGATTGCAATTTTGAATTTCGAATGCCCATCCGCCATTTTGAATGCCCGTTCGTCATTTTGAATGCCCATCCACCATTTTGATTTTTCTGTCCGCCATTTTTAATGCCCATCCGCCATTTTTATTTTTTGTCCGCCATTTTTTATTACCGACCGCTGCTCTTATTATTTTCTATACGCGCCCTCTGTTATTCCTATTATTAACTATTTCCGTAATTTTTTTTTTCGCGACGTGAAAATTTTTTGGCCGAGACCTGGGATTGAACCGATAGATACTTAAAGTCTTAAAACGCAATGTGTACAACCGCTTAGACCACTCGGCCACGGCGGCATGTTGATGAGTTCCCGCTGAATCGTGAACCGTTGCATCGTCCACAGGCTGACGTCACCCATGCATAGATATCCCATATAGACATTTCCCATGCATGCATACATTTTCATACACATACACATGCCCCGTGGGAATAATTGCGCGCGTCACTTGGTGGGAAAAACAGCAGAGACAGAAGATCTCAGATTACTGCGCGAGCTGTCTGGACATATGAGCCCTCCTGTGAGCCAGCCACACTTAAAGAGTGCATCCGATAGCAAAAAATTGGCACGGGCTGTGTCATATGGGATTGCAGATTAATTGTCGTGGGATTTTTTTAATTGCTGTGGGAATTTTCTCTTTTTAAATGAAACAAATATTTTTTTTATGAAATATATTTTTATTATAACATTTTCCTGATTTTTCTTATGACAAGATGATATTTCTATTCTTATCTATTTCAAGCTTTGCATCATATTCAGCATATACAATACAAGTAATTGTGTTCTGTATGGTTTGCGAAAAACGTGCCTCTATACGAATTGAGCCCTGATCTAACAAAGAAAGACACCCTTGCGAATGAGCATCGGGATTTAGATCGTAGGCAAGAATGAAATAGCCATTCTTGAAATCTTTATAAGTGATCTCATGGCCCCTATCATCATAATGAATCCCTGTGCCCGTGAAGAGAGTTTGATAAGCTTTCGCATATTGATCTTGAGCAAAATTCATCTGCAATGGTTGTACAGGATAAGGTGTACCATTGACAAGAAGAGCAAAATCTGAAACATTGTAATGGTGGAAGTTAAATGGATTTTTAGACTTTTGGCCATTGTATGCTAGATTATCCACCATAGCAAAAATTACTCTTCGGGGCAAAACTCCGTGAATAATATTATCTAGATTTATAGAGTTTGATCCTGATGGGACTGTAACAGTTTTAATTTCAACTTTCTTATAATGATATTGGGCATTTTTATGTTCCAAAACCTTGTTGTGTGCAAACAATATGTTAGGATTTAGAGTCACCTGCTTCATGTACATGGTGGCTTCATGAACGCGAAATTGGGGGTTCAGATTTTCATTGCATAAGATAAAGAATGATGGTTTTTCAAGAGTGATAATTACTCGCAAATCTACATTGTTAATTAGAAATGTGGGTTGATTAAACAGGTCACAATGCAGTTTCCCTAAAACTTCAACTACTTTGCTATTTTTAAACAAATTCTTCCTCTCGGTAAACCCAGTGTTGGTAAAACTTAAATCTTCCATACCCCCAGTATCTCGAATCCATCCAGAATTGCGTAGAAATGTATCTTTTGCTCCCTTTCCATAGGTTAGAAGAGTCTCAAAGTAGCTTCGATAATGATAGTCTCCTTCATTTTGGGAAATTGTTTTCCCATTTAGAGAAACTGAGACAGAACGAATCATCGAATGAAGAATGTTATTTACAACTCCTGGCTGTTCCACATCCTCCTCGTTGAAGTTTTCGCCATTCTCCTTAAGGAGTTGGATTTTAAATTTGATGTAGATTGAAGACAAATCTCGGTAACAATCTCCATGCGCGACTGAGTAAAATTCTATAACTTTAGGATTCTCGAGACTTGCCAATGGTTGATAAGAGATTTCATCGGCGCGTAGAATGGATGTTTGTACAGGAGGTGTTAGAAAAATATCCAACTCGCTCTTCATGCACTCTTTGTACTCTGCCATTATGAGAAAATGTCTAAATTTCGCGGTTTTTGATTTTTATTCGATTTCACTTTCTTCAATTTGCGCTTCCTCTTTGAAATGGCTGATTTAATCTTGTGGAGAATATTATGCTTTTTACTTGTTCCTGCAGATCCTGAAGGTAAGGATGATGTAGAAAGAATAGGATTTGTCTGTCGGTATCTGGTATTTATACCTTCCCCAGTCATATTTCGTACTTTTTTAATAATCTTCTGCTTCAACTCATCTCGGGCCTCTGTACCACGCTGCAACAAAATCTGTTTGATTGGTTTTGTACCAAGATCAGTTAGAATTTGGGCACCAGTTTTCGCAGCTTGTGTCTTGAGAGCTGACAATCCATTCATAAATAATGGTCTTAGAAATCTCATCAGACCTCCAAGGATTGACCCAAGACCTCTTCCTCTCTGTACACCGAAAAAATCAGGAACGTATACATTCCCAATTTCTCCGTGTCCAATTTGTTTCATATAATACGACGTGTAAAGGCTAGCCATGTTTGATAGAGTGTAGAAATTTGCAATTTCAGATGTATTTATACCCTTGCAAGATCTCATCTCAGCTTCCTCTTAAAATGAAGCACTAACATTGTCGGCGTAGAACTTGGTTGAAAATTGTATGTTTCTCCATTCTGAGATGTTATAAGTATTTCTATTGTATCAAAGCTGTTTTTTTTCGAGAGGAAAATATTGTATGGCATTAAAAGATTTATAAATTTCACTATTTTGAATCAATAGAATTGTCCTCAAACATCTTGCAAAAGTATTACTCACTAATTGAGGCTTTATAATGTCTGAATAAACAAACATTAAATCGCGGGTATGATTTGGTGGAGCTGCTTGGGGTGTTATAGAGGGATGAAAAGTTGATGTTACAATTTCATCTTCATTGATGTTTCTCTCAATAGGAGGTGATTGAGAATTATGCAAAATGTCCAAAAGCTTTTCTCTGTTTATTTCTTTATAAGGTATTTCTTGCAATATTATTTTCATAATTTCTTCGATTGATTCGTAATTGTCTTTGTACAGAGGTACATTAATCTCCCCATCACCCACAGGAACTGTTATTGTAGTTAGAGGGGTTTCTGAATTATAAGATCCAAATGTTTGCCCTACTGAATAATCAGGCCCTTCACATTCAATTTCCATGATATGTTCTGACGGACCACCATCTCTTGTAGTATTAATTATTTTAACAGAATCTGGTTTAATTGTGGAGCATTTTGTAAATTCATCTATGACGCTTTTCACACGACTATCAAAATTTTTCTCCTCTAAACTGGCCCCAAGAATTATTTCATCACGTGGAGGCTCTTCTAATGAGAATCCATTTCTCAAAAGAAAAAGTAAACTGTGAAGAGGGGTGATCGTTGCATAAATTGGTATTTTCGTGGGTTTAACCCTCTTTTCATTATGAATCAATATAGTTCTTGGCTTTATTACTTTGGGCTTTGTACGTTCATCAGCTGTTTCAGCGACATTGAATGCAATTTCAGCGAGTCCAACGACCCAGTCGTCACCGAGGAAAAGCTTAGTCGGCAGTTTCGTCCGGAAATGTGCAAGTGTATTGCTTGGAAAATATTTCTGTGAGGAATTGCTGAGAAGAGTTAAATAAAACTCGTCTCTCATTTCAAGCGATGCCATGCTGTTTCAATAGATCAGATTGATTGATCCAACGGGGGGTGTTATCACCCTTAAATTTTACAAAGTACTGTAATTTTTTCCCCAAACCCCGGGTTTTTATAATTTTCTCTATTGGAGGGTGTCCATTCTTGATTCTTACTTGCTGCAATTGTTGCTCATAAAAGCGACCAGAAATTGGCGTATTCTTATAGTCACGGAGAATGTACATGGGAAATGGAGATTTATTAATTATGCGATCAATGTAAAATTTTTCCTCGGTCCAACGGGGGTGAAATCCCCTATCAAAATTAGCCTTAGGCTTTGCAATACGTACAAGATCATCAATTTGCAATTTATGCCGCTTATTGCCATACTTTTGTACAAAAATTTTGTTCTTTTCTCTGTATAATCTATTCAATGTAGGAATATCTTCTTCTGAAACATCTGCGGGAGACATTTTTATAGTGGAGTGATAAGAACTATTGTACACATTTATTAATTTATCGAGAACATCAATATACCTGTTCGTTTTCTTATGAGTAAAATATCTGAACATTAATTGCTTTAGTGTTCTGTTAAAACGTTCAACTACTGCACATTTTACGATGGGGTTGTAAGAAAAATATTGTGCAATATTCTTCTCCTCCAAATATTTTTTGAACACAGAATTCTTGAATTCTTTTCCGTGATCTGATTGAACTTTCTCGGGGATGTTTCCACTCTTTTCAATTATGTGAGAAAAAGCCTTTGTAACTTCTTCAGCAGATTTACTCTTTAATATGCGTGCATATGCAAATTTAGAAAACACATCAATCACTGTTAAGATGAAAGTGTAATTGTCGTTAAATTTTTTGTACAGTTTCATGTCCACCAAATCAATTTCCCACAATTCATTAATGTTTGAAACAAAATATTTATTTTTCGGAAAATTCTTATTTATTGGATAGTGCAAAGAATATACATCTTGCTCTTGCAAATAATTCTGAATTTCACGTCTACTGAAATTATCATGCTTCAATTTTTTGTACAAATTTTCTGGTCTAGCATATAGATAATTGCTATTGAGATTTAGATATTCATTATCTACTGGAGTGGTGACCATTGTATCTTCTTTCTTGATGGGAAATCAATTTGTGTTTGCCCAGATGAATCTTTTGCATTTTTCTTTATATAGCCACGGGTGCGTTTTGGGGATAATTTTGGTGCGGGGTGTTTCTTCCTAGATTTTGGCACAGCAATTGGTTTGGGCGATGGTGTATTATCTCCAGTTAAATTCTTAGTAGGAATACTGTAGACAACTCCATCAAGTCCGGTAATTGTAAATGAATTGGGGATTGTAGATCTGCGAGATGGATCGGGATCATATTTGGAAATATTCTTTAAAACCTGCTGTTGAACATCCCTTGGTAATCCTTCAAAGATATCTTCATCCACAAGATCCGTTGATCCATAATACTCTTCTTCGCCAGCCATGGAAGTATTATTATCAAAATCGATTTTAGATTCATCATTCTCAGGAAGCATTCCCTCTGGTGCAATGTCTTGAATCTCGTCATCGATAAACATTTCACCCCCTGTTGAAGTTACATTAGTCCTGTTCAAACTTGAAGGTCCTAAATATCGTGTTTGGGTGCCCACTGAATAAGTAGGCATTTTCAATCTTTCTTTTTCCTTCTCACTTTTTCTCGTGGGAATTGCTGGCTTTTTTCGCCTCAAATCAGATTGTTTTATTAGCGCCTGCCGATATCTATACCATTTATCGACATTATTAATCTTCTTGTTGGATAAAATTTTATAAATTTCTCGGTCTAGAGATGTAAGGCTTCTTTCAAAATTAATAAAGGGTTTTAACTCTTTAAATAATTCAGGGGTAATAATAATGTATCTTTCCAGTGGCTTTTTGCTCTTGTTCATTATGGCGATATTAGTTTACCAATAACACCTGATAGCAATGTAGAGATTAAAATTGGCAAAAAACCTTCCCCTTTCTGCATTAGTATTTTCCTCTTGGAGCACTGGGAGGTTTTTGGACAGACAATCTTTCGCATCTCATTTTTATATCTTTTCAGCCTGCCAAAAGATTTAGATGGAACTTTCAAATTGCCATTCAAAGTATTATGGATAATTTCTTGTATTGCTTTAATAGTGGATGGTGAACAGTGCTTAATAATTGCTTTTCTCATCCCTTTCGGGGCATCTTTAAGCATATATAAAATATATTTGTTTTCCCTCAATTTCTGAAAAGGGTTTTTGGAGCTCTTCTTCTTCTTCTTTACTGTTTTTGTACGCGTCATGACTATTTAAATCCTCTTCAGTGCTAAAACACTCGCAAAAGTCCTTGTTGAAAATATTTGTACGGTATCTGAATATATCAGGTGTTTCCTGATTTAAATCTATCATGAGATAGCCGAAAGGTTGTTTAGTGCATTCCTTATATACACTCAGGAGATGATTTGGATTTTCGGGATGCAACTGACGGGCCAAAGGAAAAAACTGAGATTTATCTCGCACATTTTTAAATATCACAATGTATTTTGCATTCAGGGATATTGTGCGAGAAAATCGAGATTGATAAAAAATATTTTGGCAAATAAAAATTATAGATATATTTTTGTGGTGTGATTCTTTAATAAAGAGATCACAGATGCGCGATTCATATTTCTTATCTGTCATTAGATCGTCGATAACAACTAATTTTGGAGATTTGTCATTAGCACCAATTTTATCCGGGATACCTTGGCATACTTTCAGATTAGGGATTTTTGGGAGACCTCCTACACTTCCATGTTCAGAGAAACACCAAAGAATTGTCTCGAAATCAGTGTTGGTTATCTCTTTTAGGTTTTTTAAAATATCTGTGGAAAATGTAGATTTCCCACATCCTGAAGGGCCCGCCAAAATAATTGAAAAGGGGACTCTGAATTTAATCATTTCAATTTGGGTGAAGCATCAGTAATATTGGGGAGATTTAATATCAACTCCTATATATATACTTTTCTCCCTCATTCTCAATAAACGCTGTGAGAAGAACAAATCAAATGCAGAATGTGGAATTGCAACGCTGATAAGAAGATAGATCGAGCAAATGGGGGTGTAATGCAGAGTGCAAAAGTCGAGGAAGCGAAAAGAGAAAGAATAGTGTTTAAAATAATATATTTTTCATTTAATTGTCTCTGATATTACAACATTGAGGGTGATCTTCCATTATTTTCGTCTTCTGGAGGCGGAGTGAAATCTCCTTCATCACCCCAGTCAGATCTCTGAGAAGGTGCGGGAGGAACAGCCCTTACGTCAAATTGGGCTTTGGTGTACCGGTTGCCCACCAGTTGCATTCCTTGGAAACTCAGCTCCCACTCGCCGGGACGCACACATGAGATGACTTCGTCCCGCAGCTCCCGGGAAAATGAGTTGGGCAACCATGCCTTCTGCCCCGTGGTGAAAGTAACAAGGACTTGATCCCCATACTTTGTTGTCTTCTTCTCCATCCTTTCTATGGGAAAATATTTTCCCACTTCCAGTGTGGTGGCTGACTTTGTTGGGGTGGTCGAATTAGCCCTCGTGAATGCTGTTTTGAGATCCTGTAAGGGAATAGAACAAAAATTAAAATCATGTCTACATAAAACCATTAGAGAGATAAAAGAACATGAAAAATTTATAGGGCGAGACTTACCATTTTTTTTTAATATTGCGGTAAAGATGAAGATGTATCTGGGAGTTATCTGGAGATCTGGAGATTGTCTGGGAGCCAATGTTGCCTCTTTGATGATCGGATGAATTAATGATTTTTAACACCAATTCACTTTACAAGAAACCTCGGTCTCTATGCACATTTGCTAAAATAATTTCTTTCCCACGAAAATTCAGCTGGTATTAAATTTCATCTATCTTAGCTGGAAAAATGCTAAAGTCAAACGCTGAGGTCAATAATTTCACCATAATGAGAAATATTGTGAAATTATTTTTTTGTCGGCGATTGATTTTTTTCCCACCAAAAACTGCAATTATGCAGATCATCATCGAGGAAAACAGAATGGACAAAAAAAAATTCCACGAAAACTGATCCGCTGCATTTCACACGCGCGCGAGGTGAATTTGATCCTCTTTTCCTCTTTTGCGCGCTCTGGCCCATAAGTGCAAATGTATGATTCATGTGCATTTCTTGTGATTTGCTATATGATGGGGAAATTGAAAATTGCAATGCTGCAAAAAATGTCAGGTCAACGATTCATGGGCGAAATTAGATTATAAATAGGCGGAAAAATTATTTGTCGTCACTTTTTAAGTACCCAGCAAGTCAAGTTGATTGATATCCCGCGTATTTTAAATTCGCAAAATCTGTTCAAGATGAGTGGTTTTGACGGTTTTAATTTGGAAAAAGTGACCGCGCTTCTTGTGAAAACAAGATCTGTGGCGGAAATTATTAATTACGCCTTAGAAGGCAAATCGGTTGCTGATCTCCTCAATTTACTTAGTGAGGAAGGCGGCGACATCCTTCTGGGTGAAATAATTTGCCGCATTGAGAATTGTGTAAAAAATGGTGCAGTGCTTAGCGAAGATGAGAAGAGAGTTCTTCTCAGAAGTGCCCTGGCCCATGGACAATCCTCATCATTGCAAGCAGACCGCCTGTATAGCATCCTATCAGATGGAAAATTTGCGGCGTCTATTGAGCCCTCTTTGAAAAAGAGAAGAGTGGACAATATCCCGAATTCTACTGGAAATATCAATACAGCCCCTTCATGCTCAACTGCAGCCTGTGAAATAATTGATTTGTGCGGGAGTGAACCGGAGGATGCTGTCCTAGAGGAAAACCCTGTAAATGGGCAGGGAGAAGTTGTGCAGACTGGCAGAGGAGGATCTGTGGACACTCTTACCACTGCAAGGGATGAACCTGCTGAAGCCGATGAAGAAGATGATCAGCACCCTCAGCTTAAAATACTCGATAAATCCAAAAAATATAGCGAGTTTTTTAAGTTGACACAGCTGATCATCAACTTCAAGCTGAATAGACCTCAAAATTCTACAGGAGGAGATTGGTTGGAAGCAGGATTTGAATCACTCATTAGGGAAATACAGAAAGAATCCCTATCTGACGCAGATTCTGTGATTCTGAAGGTAAATATTTTATAATTTTAGAAACTTTCACACTTGAATTTCATCGTGAATAGATTTTGAGATTCTAAAAATTTATTTTCATTTATAGATTTTTGTAGCAGAAGAACCCACGGAAAATGGAATTTATATCGCAAAAAGGCTATTGAATGTCCTCACTGCAGAGGCAATCCTGGATATTATGGAAAAGGTATGTCTTAGAAGCATTTTAATTTTTTCTCTGATTTGACAACATTATTTACAGTTGATTTGATACATATTCCAGATTCATCAAAGTACATCAATGTTCAGTTCAAGTGAGGTTCTGCAAGTGAGGGCATATCTACTACATCCCACCGAAGGAAGGGGAAGACATCACAACCCTGATGGGATGGTGTCGCATAATATCCGTCGATTCAAAAATAAGAGTGCCGTGGACTTTCAGAATTCTCGGAATAATTGTCTCCCAATCTCGCTCATTGTGGGTAAGTCCCTTTTAACTAATAGTGCTGAGGCGGGCAGGACAATTTATCGGTACCAGAGATATAACAATGTTCTTAAGCAAGATGCAGAGAAATTTGTTCTCAGCCTCGGGATGAAACCTTCAAACGAAGGAAAATATAATTTAGAATTAATTCAAAAATTTGTCCAAAAAGAACAATATCGTTTTAGGGTAAATGTTTATAACAAACTAAATGATTTCAAAAGTATTATTCTGGCAACAAAAAAGACGCAAGAAAATATCGATAAAGTTATAAATTTATTTTATTCCGAGGCTGAGAAACATTTCTTCTGTATAAAAAATTTAAGGGGATTTTTCAATTTCAAACATGAGTGTAGATTTTGCGGGCATCTTTATAATAATACCCATATATGTCCCGAAAAATGCAGCTTCTGTAGAAATAGTCCTCCTTGTCTCAACATCCCTGAAAGGGTAGACTGCTTAAATTGCAATCGCAGATTCCTTGGTGACATCTGCCTCAATTTTCATATTACGAATGGCACATGTGGACAGGTGAAGTGTTGCAAAGATTGCGATGTAATATATAAAACAAGCGAGCCACATCGTTGTTTTACAAAAAGGTGTGATATTTGCTACAAAAAAGTAACCTGTCCTCATTATTGCTACATTCAACCCCTTAGGAAAGCACCCCCTAAAGAATTTTCTATCATTTTTTACGATCTTGAGTGTGAACTTGTAGAGAAGGAAAATGGTTTTTCTGACCATATTCCCAATTTGTGTGTAGCCCATGAGGTTTGCCATTTATGTGCAAAGTCTTCAGAGACCGATTCTGATTGCCCAAATTGTAGCCCATCAGTCAAAATTTTTGAGAATGATAGCTCCGGGTCGTGCGTCAAGAAATTTGTAGATCACGCACTCAAATTTAGACCTTTTCCTTCAGCAATAATTGCTCACAATGCCAAAAGCTATGATGGGCAATTTATTCTGGAGGAACTGTGCAAGAGGGAGGAACAGATAAACCCTATCTTCACAGGGTGTAAAATTTTATATGTGAAGATCAGAGATATTGTTTTCTTAGATTCTCTGAGTTTCATCCCTTTTGCACTATCTAAATTTAGTGCTAGTTTCGGGCTCCGTGATTGTGAAAAGGGTGAATATCCATACAGGTTCAATACTTCGGCTAATATGAATTATGTTGGGAAATACCCCCCGCAAGAAATGTATGCAATAGAGTCAATGTCGTCAAATCGATACGAGAAATTCCGCGCGTGGTACGATGCCAATAAAGACAAGACATTTGATAATCGGAAAGAATTAATTCATTATTGTAACCAGGACGTCAAAATTCTTAAACTCGGGTGTTTAAACTTCATGTACTCATTTTTAGATACCACCGGAATCAATCCATTCTTGCAGGCGATTACTCTGGCAGATGCTGTAATGAAGGTTTATAGAAAGAATTATCTTCAGCCAAAAACTCTTTCTATCACTCCTAAAAATAATTACAGCTCGAGCTATATTAATCTCCAAAGCAAAATTGGATTGAAATGGCTCGTGTATCAAAAAATGACTACAGGAAAAGATATTCGTTATGAAGTACGGTTAAAAAATTCACATTATATAGTCGATGGATTTGACGACAGCACAAACACTGTGTATAGTTTCGAAGGATGCTATTATCATGGGCATACGTGTTTCTTAAATAGGGGCTATGTATGTTCAGGAAATAAATCTGATACTATACAAAGTCGTTATGAAGCGACATTGACTCGTTTGCAGCGTATAAAAGATATGGGGTACAATTTGGTCTCGGAATGGGAGTGTGATTTTCGAAGGCTTCTCAAATCAGATCCTGAATTGGAAGATACATTGAATAAAAATCAGGAAATTATCGATGCAGGGTTTGACTTGAGAAGTGCGGTGTATGGGGGGCGAACAGAAGTGTTTAAATTATATCAAAAATGTGGCCCAGGGGACAAAATTTACTATTACGATTTTACATCACTCTACCCCTGGGCCAATAAATACTCTAAATACTTTGTTGGCCACCCGTGTATCATCAAAACCTTCGAAAATCCAGAGGATATATTAAACCATGATGGTGTGGTTAAATGCACAGTTTTACCCCCAAGAAACTTGTATTTACCATGCTTGCCCTACAGGTGCAACAACCGTTTAATATTCCCTCTCTGTAGAACGTGCACAGAAATGGTTAACACTGATCGGTGCACACATTCGGATGACGAAAGAGCCCTCACCGGATTCTGGTCGTTAGATGAAATCCGGTTGGCTGTTCGTCATGGTTACCAAATTATCAAAGCATTTGAGGTTTGGTCCTACCAGACGGTTCAGTACAACCGGGACACTAACGAAAGGGGTCTCTTTGCCGATTTTGTGGACAATTTCCTCAAAATCAAACAAGAATCTAGCGGATGGCCATCAGGAACAGAATCTGATGAGGCAAAAGAGAGTTATATCCGGGAATATTTAGAGATGGAGGGCATACAGTTAGATAGGGAAAAAATCTGTGTCAACAAAGGGTTGCGTTTGCTCACCAAACTGGTGCTAAATAGTCTTTGGGGAAGATTCATCATGCGTGAAAATTTCACAAAGACTAGCATCTGCAACTCTCCCGAGGAGTTAAATGCATTAATTGGATCGGAAGATATTCAATTGATGGATTTATATCCCGTCGGGGACAAACAGATTTTTGTTTCGTGGAAGTACATTGCCGAAGCCGAGTCTGCATCAAAGTATGTCAATCTTGGCGTCGGTATATGTACTACCACGAACGCCCGTATCAAACTATATTCTGTCCTCTCAAAATTGGGAGAAAATCTCCTCTATTGCGACACAGATTCTATGATCTTTATGGTCCCTGCTGGCGAGGAGAACCCTTTAAGCTGCGGGAAGTTTTTGGGGGAGCTCACCGATGAGCTAGTAGATTACGGTGAGGGCTCTTTCATTGACGAATATGTCAGTTGTGGGCCAAAAACGTATGCCCTAAAAATATTTTCCCCCTCAACAAATTCACACTCGTACAAAATCGTTGCAAAGGGGATCACAATGAACCATGAGGTGGAAAGGGATCTCGATTTCAATGCAATGAAGTCGATTGTCTTTGGGGATGTTGAGACACTGAGCATTGATTATAAATCTCGCATTTTCCGCAAGAAAAGATTTAAGGTCCTGTCCGACCCAGCACAAAAAAGGGTCCAATTCACTTTGAGCAAGAGACGGTGTGTGGAGGAGTTTAAGACTGTTCCATTTGGATTTTAAAATTTGTAAATAATAAAACCTTTGTATTATATTTTATATTTATTTATTTGTAAATAGAATATTGTAGTACCTAATTTATTTTTAAAATATGTAAATAAAATAGATTCTTATCATTTACAAATACATTGTTTTTTATTCTACTTCTTTTGGCTGTTTATTCTGGAAAAACTTGTGGTTGGTCTTGTCTTTGTATCTGCGCTTTGAGAAAATCATCGGACAGTAAGGAGAATTCGTGAAATAGTCGAAAATAGTTAACAGGTAACTTATTTTCTAAATGGGCTGTAAATTGAGACATGCTCAATCTTGTCATGCCAAAATTTTTGCATGTTTGAATGTATCTCTCAAAGTATTCTTTTACATAAAATTGGATCGAGTTATTATAAATGAGAGATACATTAATAAATTCTGCCATTGATACCAATTTTCTAAACTCTTGTAGTGTTAACAAGACTGTACAATCTTTTTGTGTCATGAGCAAAGATTTACTGTTATCTATACATACAAAATCAATTTCTAAATCTTCTTTAAAAAATGAATTTATCTGTTGAATATATGCGCTTTTTTCAAGATCATTATCCTCTGGCAGTGAAAGCCATGTATTCAAAATTGATTCACAAGTACAAAAAATTGACCATAACTTCTGATTAAACACAATCGTGTCAACTCTAGCCAGTAATTCACAACACAAATTTTTACAGATGGTGTAAAATCCACCGATGAAAATCCTATTGATACATATGTTGTGTTTGATGCATTCAAAAAATATGTGTAGCCTCCGAGTAGTTCTATGTTCCTCTCATTCTTCTTTGGGCATTGGATCTTTCCCTGCAGAAAATCTAGGGTTTGCGTTTCGGCATCTTGACGAGTATCTGGATCCGAAGATACGATCTTAGTCTTTATCTTCCTGGGCTTTTCACTCTTCATCTTCTTCGGCATTGGCTTGTTATCCAGATCGACATGGCCATTTTTCTTTTTCGACCCCTCTTGAACTCCTTTGGACTTCTTTCTTCCCATCAGTTTTGGCACACAAAGATTTTGTCCACTTTCTTGCACTTTCATCTTGAGTTATAGAACCTTCTGTGAAGAGTCTTGTTAACTGAATGACAATTAATCACTTGCGAAATATCTTTTAAATAAGATACTAATTTTACGATCATTCTCGTTAACATCTCCCGAAAAATTTCCGAACAAATTGATCCATGGATTTTCCTCTCGATCGAAAATAGCCAAAAACGCAACAGTATTGACCGCATACACTAGACAACGGTCCTTGTAATTGCATGTCATTAAATATCATTCTCTTCTTCTTAGAGTTGATCTTCAAATAACTTCTAATAAAGCTGTTTGAAAATAATCGACCATAGGAATCAAAGAGTTCAATATTTCTCCCAAATTTAGGTATAAAAATTGCAATCCAATGTTCTCCAGGGTGGTTTGCCTTTGCTGTGTTTATCACAATGAAGGCCGGTAATGTTAATTTTCTTTTGGGGAGCCGGTCAATTGGAAAAACCCCTTTAAATATTTGTCGGGTAAATTTATTTTTTTGAAGCACTTTCGCAATATCTAGGGTATTCATTTTTGTATTACCAATTATCTTCCTGACTTAAGCCTTATATAGTAATCGCAAGTACGGGAAAAAATTCCTACATCCACTGAAAAATTCCCACAGCAATTAAAAAAATCCCACGACAATTAATCTGCAATCCCATATGACACAGCCCGTGCCAATTTTTTGCTATCGGATGCACTCTTTAAGT
>NW_026604583.1:0-21022 GCF_024763615.1 Phlebotomus papatasi
TTGAAGTATTCTAATGTGATTTTCATTGAGAAATTTTAAGAATTGCGGTTTCTAGAGCAGATTTTGGCATTTTTAAAAAATTAAAAAAAAAAACTCCCAAGGGTGGGATCATGATGATTTTTAATGGGAATTTTTCCAAGAAAAAATTCAACTAAAGATATTAATTGATTGTTAGAATTATTTGAAGTATTCTAATGTGATTTTCATTGAGAAATTTTAAGAATTGCGGTTTCTAGAGCAGATTTTGGCATTTTTAAAAAATTAAAAAAAAAACTCCCAAGGGGTGGGATCATGATGATTTTTAATGGGAATTTTTCCAAGAAAAAATCAACTAAAGATATTAATTGATTGTTAGAATTATTTGAAGTATTCTAATGTGATTTTCATTGAGAAATTTTAAGAATTGCGGTTTCTAGAGCAGATTTTGGCATTTTAAAAAATTAAAAAAAAAACTCCCAAGGGTGGGATCATGATGATTTTTAATGGGAATTTTTCCAAGAAAAAATTCAACTAAAGATATTAATTGATTGTTAGAATTATTTGAAGTATTCTAATGTGATTTTCATTGAGAAATTTTAAGAATTGCGGTTTCTAGAGCAGATTTTGGCATTTTTAAAAAATTAAAAAAAAACTCCAAGGGTGGGATCATGATGATTTTTAATGGGAATTTTTCCAAGAAAAAATTCAACTAAAGATATTAATTGATTGTTAGAATTATTTGAAGTATTCTAATGTGATTTTCATTGAGAAATTTTAAGAATTGCGGTTTCTAGAGCAGATTTTGGCATTTTTAAAAAATTAAAAAAAACTCCCAAGGGTGGGATCATGATGATTTTTAATGGGAATTTTTCCAAGAAAAAATTCAACTAAAGATATTAATTGATTGTTAGAATTATTTGAAGTATTCTAATGTGATTTTCATTGAGAAATTTTAAGAATTGCGGTTTATAGAGCAGATTTTGGCATTTTTAAAAAATTAAAAAAAAAACTCCCAAGGGTGGGATCATGATGATTTTTAATGGGAATTTTTCCAAGAAAAAATTCAACTAAAGATATTAATTGATTGTTAGAATTATTTGAAGTATTCTAATGTGATTTTCATTGAGAAATTTTAAGAATTGCGGTTTCTAGAGCAGATTTTGGCATTTTTAAAAAATTAAAAAAAAAACTCCCAAGGGTGGGATCATGATGATTTTTAATGGGAATTTTTCCAAGAAAAAATTCAACTAAAGATATTAATTGATTGTTAGAATTATTTGAAGTATTCTAATGTGATTTTCATTGAGAAATTTTAAGAATTGCGGTTTCTAGAGCAGATTTTGGCATTTTTAAAAAATTAAAAAAAAACTCCCAAGGGTGGGATCATGATGATTTTTAATGGGAATTTTTCCAAGAAAAAATTCAACTAAAGATATTAATTGATTGTTAGAATTATTTGAAGTATTCTAATGTGATTTTCATTGAGAAATTTTAAGAATTGCGGTTTCTAGAGCAGATTTTGGCATTTTTAAAAAATTAAAAAAAAAAAAAAAACTCCCAAGGGTGGGATCATGATGATTTTTAATGGGAATTTTTCCAAGAAAAAATTCAACTAAAGATATTAATTGATTGTTAGAATTATTTGAAGTATTCTAATGTGATTTTCATTGAGAAATTTTAAGAATTGCGGTTTCTAGAGCAGATTTTGGCATTTTTAAAAAATTAAAAAAAAAACTCCCAAGGGTGGGATCATGATGATTTTTAATGGGAATTTTTCCAAGAAAAAATTCAACTAAAGATATTAATTGATTGTTAGAATTATTTGAAGTATTCTAATGTGATTTTCATTGAGAAATTTTAAGAATTGCGGTTTCTAGAGCAGATTTTGGCATTTTTAAAAAATTAAAAAAAAACTCCCAAGGGTGGGATCATGATGATTTTTAATGGGAATTTTTCCAAGAAAAAATTCAACTAAAGATATTAATTGATTGTTAGAATTATTTGAAGTATTCTAATGTGATTTTCATTGAGAAATTTTAAGAATTGCGGTTTCTAGAGCAGATTTTGGCATTTTTAAAAAATTAAAAAAAAAACTCCCAAGGGTGGGATCATGATGATTTTTAATGGGAATTTTTCCAAGAAAAAATTCAACTAAAGATATTAATTGATTGTTAGAATTATTTGAAGTATTCTAATGTGATTTTCATTGAGAAATTTTAAGAATTGCGGTTTCTAGAGCAGATTTTGGCATTTTTAAAAAATTAAAAAAAAAACTCCCAAGGGTGGGATCATGATGATTTTTAATGGGAATTTTTCCAAGAAAAAATTCAACTAAAGATATTAATTGATTGTTAGAATTATTTGAAGTATTCTAATGTGATTTTCATTGAGAAATTTTAAGAATTGCGGTTTCTAGAGCAGATTTTGGCATTTTTAAAAAATTAAAAAAAAACTCCCAAGGGTGGGATCATGATGATTTTTAATGGGAATTTTTCCAAGAAAAAATTCAACTAAAGATATTAATTGATTGTTAGAATTATTTGAAGTATTCTAATGTGATTTTCATTGAGAAATTTTAAGAATTGCGGTTTCTAGAGCAGATTTTGGCATTTTTAAAAAATTAAAAAAAAACTCCCAAGGGTGGGATCATGATGATTTTTAATGGGAATTTTTCCAAGAAAAAATTCAACTAAAGATATTAATTGATTGTTAGAATTATTTGAAGTATTCTAATGTGATTTTCATTGAGAAATTTTAAGAATTGCGGTTTCTAGAGCAGATTTTGGCATTTTTAAAAAATTAAAAAAAAACTCCCAAGGGTGGGATCATGATGATTTTTAATGGGAATTTTTCCAAGAAAAAATTCAACTAAAGATATTAATTGATTGTTAGAATTATTTGAAGTATTCTAATGTGATTTTCATTGAGAAATTTTAAGAATTGCGGTTTCTAGAGCAGATTTTGGCATTTTTAAAAAATTAAAAAAAAAACTCCCAAGGGTGGGATCATGATGATTTTTAATGGGAATTTTTCCAAGAAAAAATTCAACTAAAGATATTAATTGATTGTTAGAATTATTTGAAGTATTCTAATGTGATTTTCATTGAGAAATTTTAAGAATTGCGGTTTCTAGAGCAGATTTTGGCATTTTTAAAAAATTAAAAAAAAAACTCCCAAGGGTGGGATCATGATGATTTTTAATGGGAATTTTTCCAAGAAAAAATTCAACTAAAGATATTAATTGATTGTTAGAATTATTTGAAGTATTCTAATGTGATTTTCATTGAGAAATTTTAAGAATTGCGGTTTCTAGAGCAGATTTTGGCATTTTTAAAAAATTAAAAAAAAAACTCCCAAGGGTGGGATCATGATGATTTTTAATGGGAATTTTTCCAAGAAAAAATTCAACTAAAGATATTAATTGATTGTTAGAATTATTTGAAGTATTCTAATGTGATTTTCATTGAGAAATTTTAAGAATTGCGGTTTCTAGAGCAGATTTTGGCATTTTTAAAAAATTAAAAAAAAACTCCCAAGGGTGGGATCATGATGATTTTTAATGGGAATTTTTCCAAGAAAAAATTCAACTAAAGATATTAATTGATTGTTAGAATTATTTGAAGTATTCTAATGTGATTTTCATTGAGAAATTTTAAGAATTGCGGTTTCTAGAGCAGATTTTGGCATTTTTAAAAAATTAAAAAAAAAACTCCCAAGGGTGGGATCATGATGATTTTTAATGGGAATTTTTCCAAGAAAAAATTCAACTAAAGATATTAATTGATTGTTAGAATTATTTGAAGTATTCTAATGTGATTTTCATTGAGAAATTTTAAGAATTGCGGTTTCTAGAGCAGATTTTGGCATTTTTAAAAAATTAAAAAAAAACTCCCAAGGGTGGGATCATGATGATTTTTAATGGGAATTTTTCCAAGAAAAAATTCAACTAAAGATATTAATTGATTGTTAGAATTATTTGAAGTATTCTAATGTGATTTTCATTGAGAAATTTTAAGAATTGCGGTTTCTAGAGCAGATTTTGGCATTTTTAAAAAATTAAAAAAAAACTCCCAAGGGTGGGATCATGATGATTTTTAATGGGAATTTTTCCAAGAAAAAATTCAACTAAAGATATTAATTGATTGTTAGAATTATTTGAAGTATTCTAATGTGATTTTCATTGAGAAATTTTAAGAATTGCGGTTTCTAGAGCAGATTTTGGCATTTTTAAAAAATTAAAAAAAAACTCCCAAGGGTGGGATCATGATGATTTTTAATGGGAATTTTTCCAAGAAAAAATTCAACTAAAGATATTAATTGATTGTTAGAATTATTTGAAGTATTCTAATGTGATTTTCATTGAGAAATTTTAAGAATTGCGGTTTCTAGAGCAGATTTTGGCATTTTTAAAAAATTAAAAAAAAACTCCCAAGGGTGGGATCATGATGATTTTTAATGGGAATTTTTCCAAGAAAAAATTCAACTAAAGATATTAATTGATTGTTAGAATTATTTGAAGTATTCTAATGTGATTTTCATTGAGAAATTTTAAGAATTGCGGTTTCTAGAGCAGATTTTGGCATTTTTAAAAAATTAAAAAAAAACTCCCAAGGGTGGGATCATGATGATTTTTAATGGGAATTTTTCCAAGAAAAAATTCAACTAAAGATATTAATTGATTGTTAGAATTATTTGAAGTATTCTAATGTGATTTTCATTGAGAAATTTTAAGAATTGCGGTTTCTAGAGCAGATTTTGGCATTTTTAAAAAATTAAAAAAAAACTCCCAAGGGTGGGATCATGATGATTTTTAATGGGAATTTTTCCAAGAAAAAATTCAACTAAAGATATTAATTGATTGTTAGAATTATTTGAAGTATTCTAATGTGATTTTCATTGAGAAATTTTAAGAATTGCGGTTTCTAGAGCAGATTTTGGCATTTTTAAAAAAATTAAAAAAAAACTCCCAAGGGTGGGATCATGATGATTTTTAATGGGAATTTTTCCAAGAAAAAATTCAACTAAAGATATTAATTGATTGTTAGAATTATTTGAAGTATTCTAATGTGATTTTCATTGAGAAATTTTAAGAATTGCGGTTTCTAGAGCAGATTTTGGCATTTTTAAAAAATTAAAAAAAAACTCCCAAGGGTGGGATCATGATGATTTTTAATGGGAATTTTTCCAAGAAAAAATTCAACTAAAGATATTAATTGATTGTTAGAATTATTTGAAGTATTCTAATGTGATTTTCATTGAGAAATTTTAAGAATTGCGGTTTCTAGAGCAGATTTTGGCATTTTTAAAAAATTAAAAAAAAACTCCCAAGGGTGGGATCATGATGATTTTTAATGGGAATTTTTCCAAGAAAAAATTCAACTAAAGATATTAATTGATTGTTAGAATTATTTGAAGTATTCTAATGTGATTTTCATTGAGAAATTTTAAGAATTGCGGTTTCTAGAGCAGATTTTGGCATTTTTAAAAAATTAAAAAAAAACTCCCAAGGGTGGGATCATGATGATTTTTAATGGGAATTTTTCCAAGAAAAAATTCAACTAAAGATATTAATTGATTGTTAGAATTATTTGAAGTATTCTAATGTGATTTTCATTGAGAAATTTTAAGAATTGCGGTTTCTAGAGCAGATTTTGGCATTTTTAAAAAATTAAAAAAAAACTCCCAAGGGTGGGATCATGATGATTTTTAATGGGAATTTTTCCAAGAAAAAATTCAACTAAAGATATTAATTGATTGTTAGAATTATTTGAAGTATTCTAATGTGATTTTCATTGAGAAATTTTAAGAATTGCGGTTTCTAGAGCAGATTTTGGCATTTTTAAAAAATTAAAAAAAAACTCCCAAGGGTGGGATCATGATGATTTTTAATGGGAATTTTTCCAAGAAAAAATTCAACTAAAGATATTAATTGATTGTTAGAATTATTTGAAGTATTCTAATGTGATTTTCATTGAGAAATTTTAAGAATTGCGGTTTCTAGAGCAGATTTTGGCATTTTTAAAAAATTAAAAAAAAAACTCCCAAGGGTGGGATCATGATGATTTTTAATGGGAATTTTTCCAAGAAAAAATTCAACTAAAGATATTAATTGATTGTTAGAATTATTTGAAGTATTCTAATGTGATTTTCATTGAGAAATTTTAAGAATTGCGGTTTCTAGAGCAGATTTTGGCATTTTTAAAAAATTAAAAAAAAAACTCCCAAGGGTGGGATCATGATGATTTTTAATGGGAATTTTTCCAAGAAAAAATTCAACTAAAGATATTAATTGATTGTTAGAATTATTTGAAGTATTCTAATGTGATTTTCATTGAGAAATTTTAAGAATTGCGGTTTCTAGAGCAGATTTTGGCATTTTTAAAAAATTAAAAAAAAAACTCCCAAGGGTGGGATCATGATGATTTTTAATGGGAATTTTTCCAAGAAAAAATTCAACTAAAGATATTAATTGATTGTTAGAATTATTTGAAGTATTCTAATGTGATTTTCATTGAGAAATTTTAAGAATTGCGGTTTCTAGAGCAGATTTTGGCATTTTTAAAAAATTATTTTTAAAAAAAAAAAAAAACTCCCAAGGGTGGGATCATGATGATTTTTAATGGGAATTTTTCCAAGAAAAAATTCAACTAAAGATATTAATTGATTGTTAGAATTATTTGAAGTATTCTAATGTGATTTTCATTGAGAAATTTTAAGAATTGCGGTTTCTAGAGCAGATTTTGGCATTTTTAAAAAATTCCCAAAAAAAAAACTCCCAAGGGTGGGATCATGATGATTTTTAATGGGAATTTTTCCAAGAAAAAATTCAACTAAAGATATTAATTGATTGTTAGAATTATTTGAAGTATTCTAATGTGATTTTCATTGAGAAATTTTAAGAATTGCGGTTTCTAGAGCAGATTTTGGCATTTTTAAAAAATTAAAAAAAAAACTCCCAAGGGTGGGATCATGATGATTTTTAATGGGAATTTTTCCAAGAAAAAATTCAACTAAAGATATTAATTGATTGTTAGAATTATTTGAAGTATTCTAATGTGATTTTCATTGAGAAATTTTAAGAATTGCGGTTTCTAGAGCAGATTTTGGCATTTTTAAAAAATTAAAAAAAAACTCCCAAGGGTGGGATCATGATGATTTTTAATGGGAATTTTTCCAAGAAAAAATTCAACTAAAGATATTAATTGATTGTTAGAATTATTTGAAGTATTCTAATGTGATTTTCATTGAGAAATTTTAAGAATTGCGGTTTCTAGAGCAGATTTTGGCATTTTTAAAAAATTAAAAAAAAACTCCCAAGGGTGGGATCATGATGATTTTTAATGGGAATTTTTCCAAGAAAAAATTCAACTAAAGATATTAATTGATTGTTAGAATTATTTGAAGTATTCTAATGTGATTTTCATTGAGAAATTTTAAGAATTGCGGTTTCTAGAGCAGATTTTGGCATTTTTAAAAAATTAAAAAAAAACTCCCAAGGGTGGGATCATGATGATTTTTAATGGGAATTTTTCCAAGAAAAAATTCAACTAAAGATATTAATTGATTGTTAGAATTATTTGAAGTATTCTAATGTGATTTTCATTGAGAAATTTTAAGAATTGCGGTTTCTAGAGCAGATTTTGGCATTTTTAAAAAATTAAAAAAAAAACTCCCAAGGGTGGGATCATGATGATTTTTAATGGGAATTTTTCCAAGAAAAAATTCAACTAAAGATATTAATTGATTGTTAGAATTATTTGAAGTATTCTAATGTGATTTTCATTGAGAAATTTTAAGAATTGCGGTTTCTAGAGCAGATTTTGGCATTTTTAAAAAATTAAAAAAAAAACTCCCAAGGGTGGGATCATGATGATTTTTAATGGGAATTTTTCCAAGAAAAAATTCAACTAAAGATATTAATTGATTGTTAGAATTATTTGAAGTATTCTAATGTGATTTTCATTGAGAAATTTTAAGAATTGCGGTTTCTAGAGCAGATTTTGGCATTTTTAAAAAATTAAAAAAAAACTCCCAAGGGTGGGATCATGATGATTTTTAATGGGAATTTTTCCAAGAAAAAATTCAACTAAAGATATTAATTGATTGTTAGAATTATTTGAAGTATTCTAATGTGATTTTCATTGAGAAATTTTAAGAATTGCGGTTTCTAGAGCAGATTTTGGCATTTTTAAAAAATTAAAAAAAAACTCCCAAGGGTGGGATCATGATGATTTTTAATGGGAATTTTTCCAAGAAAAAATTCAACTAAAGATATTAATTGATTGTTAGAATTATTTGAAGTATTCTAATGTGATTTTCATTGAGAAATTTTAAGAATTGCGGTTTCTAGAGCAGATTTTGGCATTTTTAAAAAATTAAAAAAAAAACTCCCAAGGGTGGGATCATGATGATTTTTAATGGGAATTTTTCCAAGAAAAAATTCAACTAAAGATATTAATTGATTGTTAGAATTATTTGAAGTATTCTAATGTGATTTTCATTGAGAAATTTTAAGAATTGCGGTTTCTAGAGCAGATTTTGGCATTTTTAAAAAATTAAAAAAAAACTCCCAAGGGTGGGATCATGATGATTTTTAATGGGAATTTTTCCAAGAAAAAATTCAACTAAAGATATTAATTGATTGTTAGAATTATTTGAAGTATTCTAATGTGATTTTCATTGAGAAATTTTAAGAATTGCGGTTTCTAGAGCAGATTTTGGCATTTTTAAAAAATTAAAAAAAAACTCCCAAGGGTGGGATCATGATGATTTTTAATGGGAATTTTTCCAAGAAAAAATTCAACTAAAGATATTAATTGATTGTTAGAATTATTTGAAGTATTCTAATGTGATTTTCATTGAGAAATTTTAAGAATTGCGGTTTCTAGAGCAGATTTTGGCATTTTTAAAAAATTAAAAAAAAACTCCCAAGGGTGGGATCATGATGATTTTTAATGGGAATTTTTCCAAGAAAAAATTCAACTAAAGATATTAATTGATTGTTAGAATTATTTGAAGTATTCTAATGTGATTTTCATTGAGAAATTTTAAGAATTGCGGTTTCTAGAGCAGATTTTGGCATTTTTAAAAAATTAAAAAAAAAACTCCCAAGGGTGGGATCATGATGATTTTTAATGGGAATTTTTCCAAGAAAAAATTCAACTAAAGATATTAATTGATTGTTAGAATTATTTGAAGTATTCTAATGTGATTTTCATTGAGAAATTTTAAGAATTGCGGTTTCTAGAGCAGATTTTGGCATTTTTAAAAAATTAAAAAAAAAACTCCCAAGGGTGGGATCATGATGATTTTTAATGGGAATTTTTCCAAGAAAAAATTCAACTAAAGATATTAATTGATTGTTAGAATTATTTGAAGTATTCTAATGTGATTTTCATTGAGAAATTTTAAGAATTGCGGTTTCTAGAGCAGATTTTGGCATTTTTAAAAAATTAAAAAAAAAAAAACTCCCAAGGGTGGGATCATGATGATTTTTAATGGGAATTTTTCCAAGAAAAAATTCAACTAAAGATATTAATTGATTGTTAGAATTATTTGAAGTATTCTAATGTGATTTTCATTGAGAAATTTTAAGAATTGCGGTTTCTAGAGCAGATTTTGGCATTTTTAAAAAATTAAAAAAAAACTCCCAAGGGTGGGATCATGATGATTTTTAATGGGAATTTTTCCAAGAAAAAATTCAACTAAAGATATTAATTGATTGTTAGAATTATTTGAAGTATTCTAATGTGATTTTCATTGAGAAATTTTAAGAATTGCGGTTTCTAGAGCAGATTTTGGCATTTTTAAAAAATTAAAAAAAAAAACTCCCAAGGGTGGGATCATGATGATTTTTAATGGGAATTTTTCCAAGAAAAAATTCAACTAAAGATATTAATTGATTGTTAGAATTATTTGAAGTATTCTAATGTGATTTTCATTGAGAAATTTTAAGAATTGCGGTTTCTAGAGCAGATTTTGGCATTTTTAAAAAATTAAAAAAAAAACTCCCAAGGGTGGGATCATGATGATTTTTAATGGGAATTTTTCCAAGAAAAAATTCAACTAAAGATATTAATTGATTGTTAGAATTATTTGAAGTATTCTAATGTGATTTTCATTGAGAAATTTTAAGAATTGCGGTTTCTAGAGCAGATTTTGGCATTTTTAAAAAATTAAAAAAAAAACTCCCAAGGGTGGGATCATGATGATTTTTAATGGGAATTTTTCCAAGAAAAAATTCAACTAAAGATATTAATTGATTGTTAGAATTATTTGAAGTATTCTAATGTGATTTTCATTGAGAAATTTTAAGAATTGCGGTTTCTAGAGCAGATTTTGGCATTTTTAAAAAATTAAAAAAAAAACTCCCAAGGGTGGGATCATGATGATTTTTAATGGGAATTTTTCCAAGAAAAAATTCAACTAAAGATATTAATTGATTGTTAGAATTATTTGAAGTATTCTAATGTGATTTTCATTGAGAAATTTTAAGAATTGCGGTTTCTAGAGCAGATTTTGGCATTTTTAAAAAATTAAAAAAAAAACTCCCAAGGGTGGGATCATGATGATTTTTAATGGGAATTTTTCCAAGAAAAAATTCAACTAAATTTGATGATTTTTAATGGGAATTTTTCCAAGAAAAAATTCAACTAAAGTTGATTGTTAGAATTATTTGAAGTATTCTAATGTGATTTTCATTGAGAAATTTTAAGAATTGCGGTTTCTAGAGCAGATTTTGGCATTTTTAAAAAATTAAAAAAAAACTCCCAAGGGTGGGATCATGATGATTTTTAATGGGAATTTTTCCAAGAAAAAATTCAACTAAAGATATTAATTGATTGTTAGAATTATTTGAAGTATTCTAATGTGATTTTCATTGAGAAATTTTAAGAATTGCGGTTTCTAGAGCAGATTTTGGCATTTTTAAAAAATTAAAAAAAAAAAACTCCCAAGGGTGGGATCATGATGATTTTTAATGGGAATTTTTCCAAGAAAAAATTCAACTAAAGATATTAATTGATTGTTAGAATTATTTGAAGTATTCTAATGTGATTTTCATTGAGAAATTTTAAGAATTGCGGTTTCTAGAGCAGATTTTGGCATTTTTAAAAAATTCCCAAAAAAAAAACTCCCAAGGGTGGGATCATGATGATTTTTAATGGGAATTTTTCCAAGAAAAAATTCAACTAAAGATATTAATTGATTGTTAGAATTATTTGAAGTATTCTAATGTGATTTTCATTGAGAAATTTTAAGAATTGCGGTTTCTAGAGCAGATTTTGGCATTTTTAAAAAATTAAAAAAAAACTCCCAAGGGTGGGATCATGATGATTTTTAATGGGAATTTTTCCAAGAAAAAATTCAACTAAAGATATTAATTGATTGTTAGAATTATTTGAAGTATTCTAATGTGATTTTCATTGAGAAATTTTAAGAATTGCGGTTTCTAGAGCAGATTTTGGCATTTTTAAAAAATTAAAAAAAAACTCCCAAGGGTGGGATCATGATGATTTTTAATGGGAATTTTTCCAAGAAAAAATTCAACTAAAGATATTAATTGATTGTTAGAATTATTTGAAGTATTCTAATGTGATTTTCATTGAGAAATTTTAAGAATTGCGGTTTCTAGAGCAGATTTTGGCATTTTTAAAAAATTAAAAAAAAAACTCCCAAGGGTGGGATCATGATGATTTTTAATGGGAATTTTTCCAAGAAAAAATTCAACTAAAGATATTAATTGATTGTTAGAATTATTTGAAGTATTCTAATGTGATTTTCATTGAGAAATTTTAAGAATTGCGGTTTCTAGAGCAGATTTTGGCATTTTTAAAAAATTAAAAAAAAACTCCCAAGGGTGGGGGATTTTTAATGGGAATTTTTCCAAGATCATGAAGTATTCTAATGATTTTTTAATGGCAGAATTTTTTTTCCAAGAAAAAATTCAACTAAAGATATTAATTGATTGTTAGAATTATTTGAAGTATTCTAATGTGATTTTCATTGAGAAATTTTAAGAATTGCGGTTTCTAGAGCAGATTTTGGCATTTTTAAAAAATTAAAAAAAAACTCCCAAGGGTGGGATCATGATGATTTTTAATGGGAATTTTTCCAAGAAAAAATTCAACTAAAGATATTAATTGATTGTTAGAATTATTTGAAGTATTCTAATGTGATTTTCATTGAGAAATTTTAAGAATTGCGGTTTCTAGAGCAGATTTTGGCATTTTTAAAAAATTAAAAAAAAACTCCCAAGGGTGGGATCATGATGATTTTTAATGGGAATTTTTCCAAGAAAAAATTCAACTAAAGATATTAATTGATTGTTAGAATTATTTGAAGTATTCTAATGTGATTTTCATTGAGAAATTTTAAGAATTGCGGTTTCTAGAGCAGATTTTGGCATTTTTAAAAAATTAAAAAAAAACTCCCAAGGGTGGGATCATGATGATTTTTAATGGGAATTTTTCCAAGAAAAAATTCAACTAAAGATATTAATTGATTGTTAGAATTATTTGAAGTATTCTAATGTGATTTTCATTGAGAAATTTTAAGAATTGCGGTTTCTAGAGCAGATTTTGGCATTTTTAAAAAATTAAAAAAAAACTCCCAAGGGTGGGATCATGATGATTTTTAATGGGAATTTTTCCAAGAAAAAATTCAACTAAAGATATTAATTGATTGTTAGAATTATTTGAAGTATTCTAATGTGATTTTCATTGAGAAATTTTAAGAATTGCGGTTTCTAGAGCAGATTTTGGCATTTTTAAAAAATTAAAAAAAAAACTCCCAAGGGTGGGATCATGATGATTTTTAATGGGAATTTTTCCAAGAAAAAATTCAACTAAAGATATTAATTGATTGTTAGAATTATTTGAAGTATTCTAATGTGATTTTCATTGAGAAATTTTAAGAATTGCGGTTTCTAGAGCAGATTTTGGCATTTTTAAAAAATTAAAAAAAAAAACTCCCAAGGGTGGGATCATGATGATTTTTAATGGGAATTTTTCCAAGAAAAAATTCAACTAAAGATATTAATTGATTGTTAGAATTATTTGAAGTATTCTAATGTGATTTTCATTGAGAAATTTTAAGAATTGCGGTTTCTAGAGCAGATTTTGGCATTTTTAAAAAATAAAAAAAAAACTCCCAAGGGTGGGATCATGATGATTTTTAATGGGAATTTTTCCAAGAAAAAATTCAACTAAAGATATTAATTGATTGTTAGAATTATTTGAAGTATTCTAATGTGATTTTCATTGAGAAATTTTAAGAATTGCGGTTTCTAGAGCAGATTTTGGCATTTTTAAAAAATTAAAAAAAAACTCCCAAGGGTGGGATCATGATGATTTTTAATGGGAATTTTTCCAAGAAAAAATTCAACTAAAGATATTAATTGATTGTTAGAATTATTTGAAGTATTCTAATGTGATTTTCATTGAGAAATTTTAAGAATTGCGGTTTCTAGAGCAGATTTTGGCATTTTTAAAAAATTAAAAAAAAAACTCCCAAGGGTGGGATCATGATGATTTTTAATGGGAATTTTTCCAAGAAAAAATTCAACTAAAGATATTAATTGATTGTTAGAATTATTTGAAGTATTCTAATGTGATTTTCATTGAGAAATTTTAAGAATTGCGGTTTCTAGAGCAGATTTTGGCATTTTTAAAAAATTAAAAAAAAACTCCCAAGGGTGGGATCATGATGATTTTTAATGGGAATTTTTCCAAGAAAAAATTCAACTAAAGATATTAATTGATTGTTAGAATTATTTGAAGTATTCTAATGTGATTTTCATTGAGAAATTTTAAGAATTGCGGTTTCTAGAGCAGATTTTGGCATTTTTAAAAAATTAAAAAAAAACTCCCAAGGGTGGGATCATGATGATTTTTAATGGGAATTTTTCCAAGAAAAAATTCAACTAAAGATATTAATTGATTGTTAGAATTATTTGAAGTATTCTAATGTGATTTTCATTGAGAAATTTTAAGAATTGCGGTTTCTAGAGCAGATTTTGGCATTTTTAAAAAATTAAAAAAAAAACTCCCAAGGGTGGGATCATGATGATTTTTAATGGGAATTTTTCCAAGAAAAAATTCAACTAAAGATATTAATTGATTGTTAGAATTATTTGAAGTATTCTAATGTGATTTTCATTGAGAAATTTTAAGAATTGCGGTTTCTAGAGCAGATTTTGGCATTTTTAAAAAATTAAAAAAAAACTCCCAAGGGTGGGATCATGATGATTTTTAATGGGAATTTTTCCAAGAAAAAATTCAACTAAAGATATTAATTGATTGTTAGAATTATTTGAAGTATTCTAATGTGATTTTCATTGAGAAATTTTAAGAATTGCGGTTTCTAGAGCAGATTTTGGCATTTTTAAAAAATTAAAAAAAAAAAAAAACTCCCAAGGGTGGGATCATGATGATTTTTAATGGGAATTTTTCCAAGAAAAAATTCAACTAAAGATATTAATTGATTGTTAGAATTATTTGAAGTATTCTAATGTGATTTTCATTGAGAAATTTTAAGAATTGCGGTTTCTAGAGCAGATTTTGGCATTTTTAAAAAATTAAAAAAAAACTCCCAAGGGTGGGATCATGATGATTTTTAATGGGAATTTTTCCAAGAAAAAATTCAACTAAAGATATTAATTGATTGTTAGAATTATTTGAAGTATTCTAATGTGATTTTCATTGAGAAATTTTAAGAATTGCGGTTTCTAGAGCAGATTTTGGCATTTTTAAAAAATTAAAAAAAAACTCCCAAGGGTGGGATCATGATGATTTTTAATGGGAATTTTTCCAAGAAAAAATTCAACTAAAGATATTAATTGATTGTTAGAATTATTTGAAGTATTCTAATGTGATTTTCATTGAGAAATTTTAAGAATTGCGGTTTCTAGAGCAGATTTTGGCATTTTTAAAAAATTAAAAAAAAACTCCCAAGGGTGGGATCATGATGATTTTTAATGGGAATTTTTCCAAGAAAAAATTCAACTAAAGATATTAATTGATTGTTAGAATTATTTGAAGTATTCTAATGTGATTTTCATTGAGAAATTTTAAGAATTGCGGTTTCTAGAGCAGATTTTGGCATTTTTAAAAAATTAAAAAAAAACTCCCAAGGGTGGGATCATGATGATTTTTAATGGGAATTTTTCCAAGAAAAAATTCAACTAAAGATATTAATTGATTGTTAGAATTATTTGAAGTATTCTAATGTGATTTTCATTGAGAAATTTTAAGAATTGCGGTTTCTAGAGCAGATTTTGGCATTTTTAAAAAATTAAAAAAAAAAACTCCCAAGGGTGGGATCATGATGATTTTTAATGGGAATTTTTCCAAGAAAAAATTCAACTAAAGATATTAATTGATTGTTAGAATTATTTGAAGTATTCTAATGTGATTTTCATTGAGAAATTTTAAGAATTGCGGTTTCTAGAGCAGATTTTGGCATTTTTAAAAAATTAAAAAAAAAACTCCCAAGGGTGGGATCATGATGATTTTTAATGGGAATTTTTCCAAGAAAAAATTCAACTAAAGATATTAATTGATTGTTAGAATTATTTGAAGTATTCTAATGTGATTTTCATTGAGAAATTTTAAGAATTGCGGTTTCTAGAGCAGATTTTGGCATTTTTAAAAAATTAAAAAAAAACTCCCAAGGGTGGGATCATGATGATTTTTTTAGAGCAGATTTTGGCATTTTTAAAAAATTAAAAAAAAAAACTCCCAAGGGTGGGATCATGATGATTTTTAATGGGAATTTTTCCAAGAAAAAATTCAACTAAAGATATTAATTGATTGTTAGAATTATTTGAAGTATTCTAATGTGATTTTCATTGAGAAATTTTAAGAATTGCGGTTTCTAGAGCAGATTTTGGCATTTTTAAAAAATTAAAAAAAAACTCCCAAGGGTGGGATCATGATGATTTTTAATGGGAATTTTTCCAAGAAAAAATTCAACTAAAGATATTAATTGATTGTTAGAATTATTTGAAGTATTCTAATGTGATTTTCATTGAGAAATTTTAAGAATTGCGGTTTCTAGAGCAGATTTTGGCATTTTTAAAAAATTAAAAAAAAACTCCCAAGGGTGGGATCATGATGATTTTTAATGGGAATTTTTCCAAGAAAAAATTCAACTAAAGATATTAATTGATTGTTAGAATTATTTGAAGTATTCTAATGTGATTTTCATTGAGAAATTTTAAGAATTGCGGTTTCTAGAGCAGATTTTGGCATTTTTAAAAAATTAAAAAAAAAACTCCCAAGGGTGGGATCATGATGATTTTTAATGGGAATTTTTCCAAGAAAAAATTCAACTAAAGATATTAATTGATTGTTAGAATTATTTGAAGTATTCTAATGTGATTTTCATTGAGAAATTTTAAGAATTGCGGTTTCTAGAGCAGATTTTGGCATTTTTAAAAAATTAAAAAAAAACTCCCAAGGGTGGGATCATGATGATTTTTAATGGGAATTTTTCCAAGAAAAAATTCAACTAAAGATATTAATTGATTGTTAGAATTATTTGAAGTATTCTAATGTGATTTTCATTGAGAAATTTTAAGAATTGCGGTTTCTAGAGCAGATTTTGGCATTTTTAAGAAAAAAATTAAAAAAAAAAAAAAACTCCCAAGGGTGGGATCATGATGATTTTTAATGGGAATTTTTCCAAGAAAAAATTCAACTAAAGATATTAATTGATTGTTAGAATTATTTGAAGTATTCTAATGTGATTTTCATTGAGAAATTTTAAGAATTGCGGTTTCTAGAGCAGATTTTGGCATTTTTAAAAAATTAAAAAAAAACTCCCAAGGGTGGGATCATGATGATTTTTAATGGGAATTTTTCCAAGAAAAAATTCAACTAAAGATATTAATTGATTGTTAGAATTATTTGAAGTATTCTAATGTGATTTTCATTGAGAAATTTTAAGAATTGCGGTTTCTAGAGCAGATTTTGGCATTTTTAAAAAATTAAAAAAAAACTCCCAAGGGTGGGATCATGATGATTTTTAATGGGAATTTTTCCAAGAAAAAATTCAACTAAAGATATTAATTGATTGTTAGAATTATTTGAAGTATTCTAATGTGATTTTCATTGAGAAATTTTAAGAATTGCGGTTTCTAGAGCAGATTTTGGCATTTTTAAAAAATTAAAAAAAAACTCCCAAGGGTGGGATCATGATGATTTTTAATGGGAATTTTTCCAAGAAAAAATTCAACTAAAGATATTAATTGATTGTTAGAATTATTTGAAGTATTCTAATGTGATTTTCATTGAGAAATTTTAAGAATTGCGGTTTCTAGAGCAGATTTTGGCATTTTTAAAAAATTAAAAAAAAACTCCCAAGGGTGGGATCATGATGATTTTTAATGGGAATTTTTCCAAGAAAAAATTCAACTAAAGATATTAATTGATTGTTAGAATTATTTGAAGTATTCTAATGTGATTTTCATTGAGAAATTTTAAGAATTGCGGTTTCTAGAGCAGATTTTGGCATTTTTAAAAAATTAAAAAAAAACTCCCAAGGGTGGGATCATGATGATTTTTAATGGGAATTTTTCCAAGAAAAAATTCAACTAAAGATATTAATTGATTGTTAGAATTATTTGAAGTATTCTAATGTGATTTTCATTGAGAAATTTTAAGAATTGCGGTTTCTAGAGCAGATTTTGGCATTTTTAAAAAATTAAAAAAAAACTCCCAAGGGTGGGATCATGATGATTTTTAATGGGAATTTTTCCAAGAAAAAATTCAACTAAAGATATTAATTGATTGTTAGAATTATTTGAAGTATTCTAATGTGATTTTCATTGAGAAATTTTAAGAATTGCGGTTTCTAGAGCAGATTTTGGCATTTTTAAAAAATTAAAAAAAAACTCCCAAGGGTGGGATCATGATGATTTTTAATGGGAATTTTTCCAAGAAAAAATTCAACTAAAGATATTAATTGATTGTTAGAATTATTTGAAGTATTCTAATGTGATTTTCATTGAGAAATTTTAAGAATTGCGGTTTCTAGAGCAGATTTTGGCATTTTTAAAAAATTAAAAAAAAACTCCCAAGGGTGGGATCATGATGATTTTTAATGGGAATTTTTCCAAGAAAAAATTCAACTAAAGATATTAATTGATTGTTAGAATTATTTGAAGTATTCTAATGTGATTTTCATTGAGAAATTTTAAGAATTGCGGTTTCTAGAGCAGATTTTGGCATTTTTAAAAAATTAAAAAAAAACTCCCAAGGGTGGGATCATGATGATTTTTAATGGGAATTTTTCCAAGAAAAAATTCAACTAAAGATATTAATTGATTGTTAGAATTATTTGAAGTATTCTAATGTGATTTTCATTGAGAAATTTTAAGAATTGCGGTTTCTAGAGCAGATTTTGGCATTTTTAAAAAATTAAAAAAAAAACTCCCAAGGGTGGGATCATGATGATTTTTAATGGGAATTTTTCCAAGAAAAAATTCAACTAAAGATATTAATTGATTGTTAGAATTATTTGAAGTATTCTAATGTGATTTTCATTGAGAAATTTTAAGAATTGCGGTTTCTAGAGCAGATTTTGGCATTTTTAAAAAATTAAAAAAAAAACTCCCAAGGGTGGGATCATGATGATTTTTAATGGGAATTTTTCCAAGAAAAAATTCAACTAAAGATATTAATTGATTGTTAGAATTATTTGAAGTATTCTAATGTGATTTTCATTGAGAAATTTTAAGAATTGCGGTTTCTAGAGCAGATTTTGGCATTTTTAAAAAATTAAAAAAAAACTCCCAAGGGTGGGATCATGATGATTTTTAATGGGAATTTTTCCAAGAAAAAATTCAACTAAAGATATTAATTGATTGTTAGAATTATTTGAAGTATTCTAATGTGATTTTCATTGAGAAATTTTAAGAATTGCGGTTTCTAGAGCAGATTTTGGCATTTTTAAAAAATTAAAAAAAAACTCCCAAGGGTGGGATCATGATGATTTTTAATGGGAATTTTTCCAAGAAAAAATTCAACTAAAGATATTAATTGATTGTTAGAATTATTTGAAGTATTCTAATGTGATTTTCATTGAGAAATTTTAAGAATTGCGGTTTCTAGAGCAGATTTTGGCATTTTTAAAAAATTAAAAAAAAAACTCCCAAGGGTGGGATCATGATGATTTTTAATGGGAATTTTTCCAAGAAAAAATTCAACTAAAGATATTAATTGATTGTTAGAATTATTTGAAGTATTCTAATGTGATTTTCATTGAGAAATTTTAAGAATTGCGGTTTCTAGAGCAGATTTTGGCATTTTTAAGAATTGCGGTTTCTAAAATTTTGGCATTTTTAAAAAAAAACTCCCAAGGGTGGGATCATGATGATTTTTAATGGGAATTTTTCCAAGAAAAAATTCAACTAAAGATATTAATTGATTGTTAGAATTATTTGAAGTATTCTAATGTGATTTTCATTGAGAAATTTTAAGAATTGCGGTTTCTAGAGCAGATTTTGGCATTTTTAAAAAATTAAAAAAAAAACTCCCAAGGGTGGGATCATGATGATTTTTAATGGGAATTTTTCCAAGAAAAAATTCAACTAAAGATATTAATTGATTGTTAGAATTATTTGAAGTATTCTAATGTGATTTTCATTGAGAAATTTTAAGAATTGCGGTTTCTAGAGCAGATTTTGGCATTTTTAAAAAATTAAAAAAAAAACTCCCAAGGGTGGGATCATGATGATTTTTAATGGGAATTTTTCCAAGAAAAAATTCAACTAAAGATATTAATTGATTGTTAGAATTATTTGAAGTATTCTAATGTGATTTTCATTGAGAAATTTTAAGAATTGCGGTTTCTAGAGCAGATTTTGGCATTTTTAAAAAATTAAAAAAAAACTCCCAAGGGTGGGATCATGATGATTTTTAATGGGAATTTTTCCAAGAAAAAATTCAACTAAAGATATTAATTGATTGTTAGAATTATTTGAAGTATTCTAATGTGATTTTCATTGAGAAATTTTAAGAATTGCGGTTTCTAGAGCAGATTTTGGCATTTTTAAAAAATTAAAAAAAAACTCCCAAGGGTGGGATCATGATGATTTTTAATGGGAATTTTTCCAAGAAAAAATTCAACTAAAGATATTAATTGATTGTTAGAATTATTTGAAGTATTCTAATGTGATTTTCATTGAGAAATTTTAAGAATTGCGGTTTCTAGAGCAGATTTTGGCATTTTTAAAAAATTAAAAAAAAACTCCCAAGGGTGGGATCATGATGATTTTTAATGGGAATTTTTCCAAGAAAAAATTCAACTAAAGATATTAATTGATTGTTAGAATTATTTGAAGTATTCTAATGTGATTTTCATTGAGAAATTTTAAGAATTGCGGTTTCTAGAGCAGATTTTGGCATTTTTAAAAAATTAAAAAAAAACTCCCAAGGGTGGGATCATGATGATTTTTAATGGGAATTTTTCCAAGAAAAAATTCAACTAAAGATATTAATTGATTGTTAGAATTATTTGAAGTATTCTAATGTGATTTTCATTGAGAAATTTTAAGAATTGCGGTTTCTAGAGCAGATTTTGGCATTTTTAAAAAATTAAAAAAAAACTCCCAAGGGTGGGATCATGATGATTTTTAATGGGAATTTTTCCAAGAAAAAATTCAACTAAAGATATTAATTGATTGTTAGAATTATTTGAAGTATTCTAATGTGATTTTCATTGAGAAATTTTAAGAATTGCGGTTTCTAGAGCAGATTTTGGCATTTTTAAAAAATTAAAAAAAAACTCCCAAGGGTGGGATCATGATGATTTTTAATGGGAATTTTTCCAAGAAAAAATTCAACTAAAGATATTAATTGATTGTTAGAATTATTTGAAGTATTCTAATGTGATTTTCATTGAGAAATTTTAAGAATTGCGGTTTCTAGAGCAGATTTTGGCATTTTTAAAAAATTAAAAAAAAAACTGCCAAGGGTGGGATCATGATGATTTTTAATGGGAATTTTTCCAAGAAAAAAATTCAACTAAAGATATTAATTGA
>NW_026604584.1:0-21000 GCF_024763615.1 Phlebotomus papatasi
GAAATTGATCCCATCGAAATCGATTATCCGAATGCTTGTGTCTCGGGTGCGCCAAGAGCCGAGAGCAAAAGTTTTGCAAAAAAAAAATGTTCTAATGCTTTTTCTTGCACAAAATAGCATTAGAATAATTTCTTTTAATTATTTACATCGTTTTTTGCTTTCGTGCACGGGATTAAACAATCTTTTTCCCATTCCGTTTGCCTTCGGCTGAGAAATTGATCCCATCGAAATCGATTATCCGAATGCTTGTGTCTCGGGTGCGCCAAGAGCCGAGAGCAAAAGTTTTGCAAAAAAAAAATGTTCTAATGCTTTTTCTTACACAAAATAGCATTAGAATAATTTCTTTTAATTATTTACAACGTTTTCTGTCTTCGTGCACGGGATTAAACAATATTTTTCCCATTCTGTTTGTCGTCGGCTGAGAAATTGATCCCATCGAAATCGATTATCCGAATGCTTTGGTGTCTCGGGTGCACCGACAGCCGAGTGGAAAATTTTTGAAAAAAAAATTATTCTAATGCTTTTTCTTGCACAAAATAGCATTAGAATAATTTCTTTTAATTATTTACATCGTTTTTTGCTTTCGTGCACGGGATTAAACAATCTTTTTCCCATTCTGTTTGTCGTCGGCTGAGAAATTGATCCCATCGAAATCGATTATCCGAATGCTTGTGTCTCGGGTGCGCCAAGAGCCGAGAGCAAAAGTTTTGCAAAAAAAAATTATTCTAATGCTTTTTCTTACACAAAATAGCATTAGAATAATTTCTTTTAATTATTTAGAACGTTTTCTGTCTTCGTGCACGGGATTAAACAATCTTTTTCCCATTCCGTTTGCCTTCGGCTGAGAAATTGATCCCATCGAAATCGATTATCCGAATGCTTGTGTCTCGGGTGCGCCAAGAGCCGAGAGCAAAAGTTTTGCAAAAAAAAATTATTCTAATGCTTTTTCTTACACAAAATAGCATTAGAATAATTTCTTTTAATTATTTAGAACGTTTTCTGTCTTCGTGCACGGGATTAAACAATCTTTTTCCCATTCCGTTTGCCTTCGGCTGAGAAATTGATCCCATCGAAATCGATTATCCGAATGCTTGTGTCTCGGGTGCGCCAAGAGCCGAGAGCAAAAGTTTTGCAAAAAAAAAATGTTCTAATGCTTTTTCTTGCACAAAATAGCATTAGAATAATTTCTTTTAATTATTTACATCGTTTTTTGCTTTCGTGCACGGGATTAAACAATCTTTTTCCCATTCTGTTTGTCGTCGGCTGAGAAATTGATCCCATCGAAATCGATTATCCGAATGCTTTGGTGTCTCGGGTGCACCGACAGCCGAGTGGAAAATTTTTGAAAAAAAAATTATTCTAATGCTTTTTCTTGCACAAAATAGCATTAGAATAATTTCTTTTAATTATTTACATCGTTTTTTGCTTTCGTGCACGGGATTAAACAATCTTTTTCCCATTCTGTTTGTCGTCGGCTGAGAAATTGATCCCATCGAAATCGATTATCCGAATGCTTTGGTGTCTCGGGTGCACCGACAGCCGAGTGGAAAATTTTTGAAAAAAAAATTATTCTAATGCTTTTTCTTGCACAAAATAGCATTAGAATAATTTCTTTTAATTATTTACATCGTTTTTTGCTTTCGTGCACGGGATTAAACAATCTTTTTCCCATTCTGTTTGTCGTCGGCTGAGAAATTGATCCCATCGAAATCGATTATCCGAATGCTTTGGTGTCTCGGGTGCACCGACAGCCGAGTGGAAAATTTTTGAAAAAAAAATTATTCTAATGCTTTTTCTTGCACAAAATAGCATTAGAATAATTTCTTTTAATTATTTACATCGTTTTTTGCTTTCGTGCACGGGATTAAACAATCTTTTTCCCATTCTGTTTGTCGTCGGCTGAGAAATTGATCCCATCGAAATCGATTATCCGAATGCTTTGGTGTCTCGGGTGCACCGACAGCCGAGTGGAAAATTTTGCAAAAAAAAATTATTCTAAAGCTTTTTCTTACACAAAATAGCATTAGAATAATTTCTTTTAATTATTTACAACGTTTTCTGTCTTCGTGCACGGGATTAAACAATCTTTTTCCCATTCCGTTTGCCTTCGGCTGGGATTTTGATCCCATCGAAATCGATTATCCGAATGCTTGTGTCTCGGGTGCGCCAAGAGCCGAGAGCAAAAGTTTTGCAAAAAAAAATGTTCTAATGCTTTTTCTTGCACAAAATAGCATTAGAATATTTTATTTTAATTATTTACATCGTTTTCTGTCTTCGTGCACGTCATTAAATTATTTTTTTTTCCCATTCTGTTTGTCTTCGGCTGAGAATTCGGTTGAGTCGATGTTTTTTAAACTGACAGCATTTGTTAAACATCGAAAAAGTTTTGAGTGTTGACATATGAGGATGGTGTTTGCCGGGATGTCAATTACGTGGTGTCTGCTGCCAGTGGTAAGTTGCTGGAATTTTCTCGCTATTTTTTTTTTTAATTATTGCCCAATACTTGATTTTTATACCTCTAAAGTGATATGAAAATGAAGTACTGGGCATAATTTATGTCCCTTGATAATAGGTGTTGGATTTAATGATGATTTGTGGCAGTGAATTCTAGAACTAAAAATCGTGGTTTTTTCATTAGACATTATGAAATTATTGTTGCTCTAATCCTTTAGTAACAGCTATAGTTTAACAAATTTACAATTTTATGAACTTTATTTATACTTTGACAAGACTTCCAATTGCACTATTTTTAACTTGTCAATACTAATCAAATTAGTTTTTGCCGACGAAAATTAGTTTTATAATTTGATATTAATTATTTTTATTGTAGTTTATTTTATTACCTTAAAAAGCATTCTGTAAACTGTATTATAATTCACATTAACCTCTAATCCTCTATATTTGTTATTTTTTAGATGGATTTCGCATACGCCAACGTGGTGCCCGAAGAGATGGAGATGGATGCTGAAGAAATTCAGGTTAGTTTTTTTTTCTATTTAATATCAGTAGGGGAGACCGGGGTAGAATTAGCCACGCATGTTATTAGAAAGTGGGATGTTATAGCCTGCCCTAGAAAGAATATTGAGGAAACCACTACTTATTCGAAGTTAACACATCCCGTCCTATTCATTGAAATATTTATCAGCCTGGTACAAAAATTATTTTACAAATTATACGCAATGAAAAAATTTATTTGCTGGCTAATTCTCCCCTATTACAGTAGACTCTCGCTTATCCGTGAGAGCGGGACCGAAATGTCATACGGATTTTGAGATTGATACACATCAAAATGTTTGAAATCCAACGATTTTTTTGTTTACACTGGAAATTTGTGGAGTGAATCCTGACCTGACAGAATCGCAATTCTCTCTAAACATATTTTTTTTCCAAAAAAGTTGCACTTAACCTACGATTTCCTGTTTTTTTTGGTCCAGATATGTCAAGTTAACCGTTGTGAACTTAACCTTCGATTTCGTGTTTTTTGGTCCATGAATATATTAGCCGTTGTCAACTTAACCTTCGATTTCCTGTTTTTTGGTCCATAAATATATTAGCCGTTGTCAACTTAACCTACAATTTCCTGTTTTTTGGTCCAGATATGTCAAGTTAACCGTTGTGAACTTAACCTTCGATTTCGTGTTTTTTGGTCCATGAATATATTAGCCGTTGTCAACTTAACCTTCGATTTCCTGTTTTTTGGTCCATAAATATATTAGCCGTTGTCAACTTAACCTACAATTTCCTGTTTTTTGGTCCAGATATGTCAAGTTAACCGTTGTGAACTTAACCTTCGATTTCGTGTTTTTTGGTCCATGAATATATTAGCCGTTGTCAACTTAACCTTCGATTTCCTGTTTTTTGGTCCATAAATATATTAGCCGTTGTCAACTTAACCTACAATTTCCTGTTTTTTGGTCCAGATATGTCAAGTTAACCGTTGTGAACTTAACCTACAATTTCCTGTTTTTTGGTCCATGAATATATTAGCCGTTGTCAACTTAATCTTCGATTTCCTGTTTTTTGGTCCATGAATATATTAGCCGTTGTCAACTTAATCTTCGATTTCCTGTTTTTTGGTCCATAAATATATTAGCCGTTGTCAACTTAATCTTCGATTTCCTGTTTTTTGGTCCATGAATATATTAGCCGTTGTCAACTTAATCTTCGATTTCCTGTTTTTTGGTCCATGAATATATTAGCCGTTGTCAACTTAATCTTCGATTTCCTGTTTTTTGGTCCATGAATATATTAGCCGTTGTCAACTTAATCTTCGATTTCCTGTTTTTTGGTCCATAAATATATTAGCCGTTGTCAACTTAACCTACGATTTCCTGTTTTTTGGTCCATGAATGTATTAGCCGTTGTCAACTTAACCTACGATTTCCTGTTTTTTGGTCCATGAATATATTAGCCGTTGTCAACTTAACTTACTATTTCCTGTTTTTTTGGTCCAGATATGTCAAGTTAGCCGTTGTCAACATAATCTTCGAGTCCACAAATCGTCACCTAAATCAGTTATTCTTATAATTCAATTAGAAAGTATGTAAGTTTTTATAAAAATTACTGATTCACATATCAAAAAATGTAACTTGTGGTCCTTTGAGTCTTGACTTCTGTCTGAAATTATTAATTTTTGACCAAGGTGATTAACTTGAGGTTTTGTTCGGTTTCAGCGGGGAATCCTATCTATAGGATTTCCGAATGAATCGGCAATAGCCAAAGCGATTGTCGATTCGAAATTCACAATTCTGAACTTTCAGAATTGTTCAATTTTGTGTGATATGCTTAGCATACCCAAAACGATAACGAATGTCAGAAGATTAATGGATTGTTGTGTTAAATCTTCTGTTGTTAAGAAAATCGAAGAATTTTCTAAAAGAAGCACTAACGCTGTTGCATGCAATTCTCATTCTGAGAATCATGTCGAAAATACTGCTTTATGTATAAAAAACAAGAAAAAGATTGAATATATGGAACTCTTTACTGTTGAAAACTTTCCATCAGAAAGTTTTCAAGGCGAGTCCATTAACAGGGATATATTACAAAATCATATAAAAAATATATTCCAAGAATCATACAAAAAAGGATGTATGATAAAATTTGAAAAATTTACTAAAGTTGCAACAGGCTATAAATATTATACATCGTGCCTGTATAAAGAATGCCCAAAAAAATTTTGTTTTTCTTTTTCATTGCAACAAAATAATTTTGTGTGCATTTGTTCTCACTACGGTGAAGAAGTTCCTCATGAAGGCAAAAAATTTTACAATTTGAAAGGACAACTGCGTAAAGAATATCAAGATATTCTTAGTAACAAGAAACCCCATAATGTCCAAAATGCAATGGTAAAAGGCATAGAACCTGAACTATACAAGAAAGGTAATACTCAGGGGCTCGTTTCTAAAGAAGTACTGCAAAAAGCTCGATCTGAATATAAATCACTTAATGATTTATGTGTAACTTGCGATTGGGTTGATTTGTCAGGTATTCAAAGCCTAGCTTATGAATATCTTCGAATGATTACATCGCCTTTGCAAATGTATCTATTTACAGACAATCAAATAGAGATTGTCCGACGGAATCCTGCAGCCCTGCATTTTGATTCTACGGGTACTTTAATCCGTAATTTAAAATGCCATGAACATCCAGAATATAACAAAGCAGTATACTATTATGCTGGCGTTATTAAAGTAAATGGAGTAATTTTGCCAGCATTTGAATATGTATCATCATTACATGATGCTATGACAATTTCACTGTTTTTGCGATATTATATTGCAAAATTCAATGAACCCCCTTTTCGTTGTGTTGTGATAGACTTTTGTGCTGCCCTTTTGAAAGCCGTGCTTTCAGCATTTAATAACGAAAGTCTTATCGAATACACAAATCGATGCTATGCAGGGGAAGTTACAGTGAAAAATAAGATTATTGTTCATATATGCTACTCGCATTTTATGAACCTTATCTCAAGAATGTTAAAGAAAAAACATGTACCTAAGCGAATTTCACCAATTATACTCGATGCTTTTGCCCTTATGGCGAATAGTGAGAGTATAATTGAAATTTCGAATATTTTCGAATCATTGCTGTATATTACGTGTAGTAAATATACCAATGATAAAGTAGCAGAAAATATTGACAAACTGAAATCGTTTGCTGTTAACAACAATATTGATACCTCCTTAATTGATGACAGTAATGATGAAAAAGATTATGATGAATATTTAGACCAAGCTGCATATCTAAACAGCAGGTATTACCAAAAATTTAACACAATATATTGTAAAGTTCTTACAGAGGTTAAAGCAGTGTCAAACTATGGACCGAAAAATGAATTCCATTGCTTGGAATTTATGAGAACTGCTACTTCCCATTATATGTCATATGTAAATTTGTGGGGCAGACTTACATATACATATGAGGGAGCAAACGCCACACTATTGACAAATGGCTTAGTAGAAAGTCATTTCAATATTATTAAGCATAACTATTTTGATGGCGTAACACATATGAAAGCCGGACGTTTTGTGATGAAGCGATATGAACAATTGAAAGGAGATATCGCAAAGGTTAACTTGAACATAAGTTCGCATACCCGTAAAAGGAAGAGATCCTATAAATCTCCATCCCCAACCTTGGATGAGATGGATCCTTCTGCATTTTGGAAAAAACGTCCAAATCTGAAAGCGCATAAACACAAGAATGCACACAACATTAAGAATTTGAAATCGTCAAATTTATCAACAATACAAGAAAGTAGTGAAACACCCCCTCAGAATGTTTCACAAAATATAAAAGTCGAAGATGAAACACCCTCTCAGGATGTTTCACAAAATATAAAAGTTGAAGATGAAACACCTCTTCAGGATGTTTCACAAAATATAAAAGTTGAAGATGAAACACCTCTTCAGGATGTTTCACAAAATATAAAAGTTGAAGATGAAACACCTCTTCAGGATGTTTCACAAAATATAAAAGTTGAAGATGAAACACCTCTTCAGGATGTTTCCCAATGCCACATGACTGATAGTCGTGATAATAATAAAAGATTTTTGAATATTATGGAGAATGGTATTGTTTGTAATAAAATGTATTACAAACCATTGTCAAATACGTATTATATTTCCATTCTACAAATAATAAGGCACTACTACAAGCGCAAACAAATAATAATCAAGTTGTGCTCTACAGATTATTTGAGTTTGTGTATGCCAACAAATTGGCTAACAGGTGACATGATTGATATATGCAATCAGTTACTATTAAACAATAATACAAAGGTTGCATATATTAATCATTATGATTCTTATAGAATTTTGCACAAAGATGTAACCGCATCTCATGATCCGAATGTAATTACCAGATATGAGGGTTTGAGCCAATGCCATGCCATATATATGCTTGTTCATTTACCTGGCCATTGGACATTGCTCGAAATTAATATACAGACCGGTTACGTAAATTACATTAATCCAAAACGTGGGAATAATTGTGTACTTGGCATTTCGTTTACTGAGAATGTCAAACAATTTCTTTCCAATTATTTCAAAAAAGCAAATGTTTCACTACTAGATGTAGTCTCTAATGGAGATAAATTTAACATTTGCCCAAATCCTTGTGAACTCCCAATTCAAAATGATGGCTTCAATTGCGGAGTTCACTGTATACAATATATAGATATGTTGGCAAATAATGCAAAGCCAATGAACATATTTGAATATAGACAAAGGCTTAGTGAGATGTGCCTCATTAAATCTTTAAATATCACGGATCAATGTTACAAATGCTTTGGCGGTGATATAGAACTTCCTATATCCTGCAAAAATTGTATGCGTAGATTTCATAAGGAATGCGTGGATGGTCATAATGACTATTCATGTGAATTGTGTGAAATCTTCATAGCATTATAAAACAATAATCTGTTTGTAAATTATATATATTTATTTATATATAATATAGACAATGTTATATGTTGCAGTATAATTCATTATTATATGTTGCAGTATAACCCAATGTTAGATTATTGTGCTTTGGTCCATATGCACTAATAATCTAACTCAACCCTTCAATGAATTACTACCTTGACGTTGGTGAATGGGCTTAGCATAAGTACGTAATGATGAGTGTTCGCGTTTCACATATAATACTGTGTGAATAAACATAATTTCTCCTAAAAATTGTTACCCGATTAATAAATACTGAAAAACACATTACGTTTTTATGTGACTAAATGTAATTCAATTATATGGACCAATTTTTAGTTTATTACAAGGACATCATCAATATTAAAGACTAGCTTAGTTAATTACTATGAGAGGCACGTGGGACTAAACGTAGCAGAGCTAAATGAAACTAACGAGGGGGCTTCCACATCTGCTTCTTCATGGACATAGAAGTCTAGTTCCTCTCTTTTGGAGAATACTACGTGAATTAATCAACTGATAAAAATAAATGGTTCACTGGGGTATCCGGCCCAGTTCTTATTGTCGACTATCATCGAGGATATCATTGTCATCGTCACCATCTGTTTATCCTACATAGGAAAAAAAGCATTCAAATGAATCATAGGACAGTATCATGCAACAGTAGATCCGGTAAAAATTTTCAAGGTAAGAAAATGACTGCCAGTGTGTTTCCTGAGAATGTAGAGTCTTTGAAACGCTTTATTTTCAGGATATGCCTGCGATTAGCTCATTCCAGAAATGCAGTGTAAAGAAAAGTACTGGAAAAACACTGGGAGTTTTTTCGAGATGAAGTCGAAAGCAGCAGAATCTCAGATTACGCCATAACATTTTCAGTAAGAATTTTAAGGTAACCAATTTTCCTCAGCTTTAATGGTTTTAGAAATTGCACTCTATGTGTAAAATCCAGAATCCAGTCTTGCTTTATCAAGCAAGACGTCATTATGTCTAAACACTCCATTATTTTATCTTAAAAATGCTAGATATGACATAAAATACAATTAGGGGAGACCGGGGCACAATTAGTCAATGATAGGGGAAATTTTCTTAAAAAAAAGAATTTATAATAAATGCTTCTAGTGTTTAGAGGCTTTAATGAATAAATACCTAAATAAAAAATGCGAATGTAAGGTAAAATTCTCTCAAGTCGACCAGTTGTCAATTTTCGAACGTTTTATGGTCAATTTCTATGAAATTGTCACTGATTCGTATTATTTATGGAATAATTGACCTATTAGATCATATGCTAAATATTATAGTAAATATAAATAAATTGAATAAATAACTCTACCGGTCGACTTGAGGGCACTTTACCTTATGCAAAAAATGAAATTTCATAACAATTATCAATGTATGTAATAAAACGTGTAATAATAAGGGAACGGCACCAGCGATTGGCCGTGTTCCTAGGATCGTCAGGTGGTTTTAGTATTGTTGCTCCATTATAAAATGATTTTTTTTTAAATGATTTGCTACTATTTACTAATTAACTGTTACAGAGATACACTGCGTAAGTTTATATTTAATTTATAAAATCAATTGTCAATTATTATTAATAGTAAAAATTCAAATGTATGGATATATTGAAATGGATCATTAATATACCAATTAGCATATAAAAGAATGTCAAATAGTGTTTTGGAGCTTATATTTTTAACTAAATATGGAGCATATCTCTTAATATTTCGATCCGTAGTGCTCTTCTCTTATATGAAAAAAATCTCACTAAAAATTTGAATTAAAAAAAAATCAGATAAAATGTGGAAAATTTGTGATAAGCCTAGAACAGTTTATTGTAAGTTGATTCGTTAGATTATTAACGTGAGCAAACTCAGAATGTATGCAAATTCGATTTAGAATTGAAGTTGGGAGATGTTATTCATTGATTTTGAATAAAATTTTTGAAGTAAATATAAATTTTGTATTTATACCAAAATATCTAGTTTTGGATCGACAGACATGGATGAAATGTGGATCAAAATGTCCTCTATAATTTTACCGAAGAACTTGATGTTATCGGTTGCTCTGGATCCAAGATATTTCAATTAGTTTGTTTGAAATAAGTTTTTTGACCACAGCGCCCCTTGTGTTTATATTATAAACGTTCGCTGTTTTGGCGGTATGTTTAGGTAGTATCATAGTTAAAATTACTTATTCAAAGATATCCTTCTAAATAAATTAGTCTATTCTATATTTCCTGAGATCACATTTATGGGCCCTAACTCCACTCCAGAAAAACCAACTACATACAGTGCTCGCTTTGGTAAGTATATGAACACAGCATATGAACTGCATTTTTTCACATTTTCATTTAACAACTTTAAAGCTTCAGCCCTATTAACCCTTTAAGGACGATTGGAACACCGGTGTCCCATAAAGAAAATAATTTTTCCTGACTATCTAAAATTCTTTTACATTTATGTTTACGTAATTGCAAAGTAGAAGGTTGAAGGAATCTAGGATATTGTTTACAAGTCGCCAGCTATTTCCTATACAGTAAATTTTTAAGCTCAAAAAATGGCGAATTTTTAAATTCTCATATTCAAAATTTATTTTATTTATATTTTATAGTTCCAATTTTTTTTTAAACAAAACCATTTTTGTACTCAAATATCATGTTTTTTTTATTAGAGGTAAAATTTAATTTTTCAAAAAGCAAGTTAATTTTTTTTTGAAAACTTGCTTTTTAAAATTTTAATTTAAAAAAAAAGTCAGAAAACGTATTTTAAATGTTGTGCTTTAATACGAATAAGAGCTTGAATTAATTTTTTTTATTATGCTGAAAAAAATTAGAAATCTGCTGTTTTTCAGAGTTTTTGATTTACATAATCCCTTAACCGATCTATGCTAATTCAGCTTTAAAATAGCTTCAAAATTATTTGCCTATTTTTACACTTTTTTTTTTGTTTAAATTTGAATGTAGTTCAGTGCACTGCCTGGGAGCAACAGTCTTATCCTGCCCCCCGCTCTGGGTTTTTAATTGTTTTTGAGCTTTTATAAGCTCATTTTTGTGTTGACATCATATAGGGGAAGTGAGGGATGCTTCGCACGCGCGAGCCTTCGAACAATTCGAGTTTTCTCTTTGTTTGAAAAGTTCTACTTCCTCATTTCTTAGGCATTAGATAGATAATCATAAAACTCATCTTCACTGCAAAAATAGGCAACCTAGCCCTTCTTTCCTAGGTTCTAGAATCACAAATGCAAAAATGGCCTAAAATGGAAAATTTTGATGACTCACATTTCGTGTGATTTCTCACAGTTAAATTGATTTTCAGAAATAATCACTTACACCAATAGATGAAGGGTTAATCTGGGTTGATATTTATGTAATATTTTTTGCATAGGAGAAAAATTATTTTCCGTGTGGCGAAAAAATCGTAAATACTACACTGCGTATTGGTTCAACCACTGAAAGTGTTAGGGGAAGTGCTTATAATTTTGGACAGTCTGCTTTTAAGCATCGAAGTTCCAAGTTTGAAGTGCGATATTTTCAATACTAATTGGCATTTCTTGTTACTCTCTTTTCAGAAGGGTTGTTTAGAAACTTAGCAAGCTATTTATCGACTTATTTTTATTAAAATTAGTTTTAATACGTTTAAAAATGAATTGATATGTAGAGGTGAATTTGACTCTTATTTGGACAACTTGGTTATTAATTTGACCAACTTGGCTGTAAATTTGGACAGCTAATCCGCCTCAATAGGATGCCCATTGTTCTTCATTTGATGAACCAATCTTACCAAGTCCTCTTCCTGTTCATGTAAGGGAAACGTAGAATGTCACAGAAGCCCGAAAACTTTCCATATCATTCATTAAAGTGAGTTGACTTCGATACTCCAAGTACGCGCGGATTCGCGCATTCCCTGGCCTTTCCGGGAGCCTTTCAGGGCATTTCTCGCTACATCTCGTTCGTAGAGATGATGCTCCTTTGTTTCTCCAGGCATTTGTCCAACCTAGTCATCACAAAAGCTAAAACTTCACGAAATTTCGTGAGAAAAACACCTGTCCAAAATAAGAATCATCATCTCACTAGTGAATGTCTTAAAACATTTCCCATTTTTCACACGAAAAATCTAATTCGCAAGGCAAATCTCATTTTAGTTCAAACGTACAAATCACTAATAACGTGAATCAACACAAATTTCAATGAATATTCAATAATATCACTCAAAAAAGGCGAAGAAACATTGTTAGTACTTCATCGCAGCTAAATAAGAACTGAAGTAAACATGAAGTTCTGTCATATTTCTCTTAAGCAATTGCTCACACTGAATTTTCAACAAAGCAATTTCAACTCAAATCATATTCAAAATTTAACGTATTTAGTGTCAAAATCTTCCAAAAAGAACAAATATTTAGATAGAATTCATTTTTCATCAAATATTGGAATAAAAATCCATCATTTTAATCAATTTATTTTTAGTGTCCAATTTTACCCTCAAAGTGTCCAAATTTAGAAACTGTCCAAAATTATGAGCACTTACCCTATGGTTCGCCAAGTCATCCACTAACTCCACCAGCTTAAAATAACAACATAACTTCAAATAGAATAACAAAGGAAAAGGAAGATGAAGAAAAGACAGCTGATAAATTTTTAGGGTCGTCACATTTGAAATTTTCACATTTCAGTCGATTTTTTGACATAAATTTGCAAGAAAAACAGTACTTCAAAAAAATTAGAAAAAAACTGTTTTAGATACCTTCTTTTAATGAAATAATGGTTTCCGTGGATTCGTGGAACTTGAATCTAATAATCGGTAAATAATTTTTAATTGTGAGCAAGAGTTATTCCAGGAAAAAATGCAATGACGAACCTTAACAACCCATCGTGCGAATCTTGCCTCCACAGGCAAGGTTCGCACAAATCATCATACTTTTTTCATTTTCCTGTCCAGGAAAAAGAACAGATTTTACGGCATTGAATGAGGCACACATAAAAACTTAAAAGACCAGAGATTCATGTGGTATAGTGCAATTGATTGTCAATTTTACCGTTCAGCCAGAAAAAATCTTGAATATTGATTTCCAAAAAGCGTGCGAACCATCCCTCACTTCCCCTACAAACGAGCAGTAAATCATCAAATTTGCGAAGAGACTAAGAACTCTAAAAGAAGTAGAATTTGCATAGAAGTTTTGATCTTTATCAATAGATAGAAAAAATAAGTCCATTCTTGAAAAGATTAGGATTTTGTACTGATCTCACTTTATTTTTTAAATTCATTATAAATTCAGTTTTAGTCTTTTTGGTCGTGTTTAAATTTATTTTAAATTCAGTTTTGGTCTTTATTCTAGGGGGGCAGCCCCCCCCCCCCCTGCCCCTAGCTGAGTACGTCCATGAACTGGATCATGGATCAGTTTCCATGCGAGTTTCACTTGGGTCAGATTTTGTTGCTCCTCCGGCTGCCTCCACATCGGACATCATCAACGAATATTCAGTTAATAACTGACATCGTTCTGTAATAAATAATTGTTTAAAATCCATTATTATTGTATATAATTTATTGTTTAAAATAATTTTTTATTATTTGTTGTATAAAACCATGTATTGTACATATTTATATTGTAAATAAACTTTTATTATAAATATATCGTTCAAATTCTTAATTTTTTATTTACTTTTAACAGTCACTGACTTAAAAGTCTGTACATTAATTCATTACAAACACTACTGATTTAGATAGAGTAACTATACAAGATAACAAAAATTGGCAAATAGAATTCAAATCAGGAAGGAGGATGGAAGTCAATTTTAATAAATTTTACAGGATATCGTATTTTCCATCCATCATTTTCAGCAAAAATTTTGTATGACTTTTCGCGAAGCAAGAATAGAACAACAAAATGTATTTCCATCTCTTGGCTATATTTTTCAAGTACAGTCGTTGCGGGTGGCTTTGCACTCTGCTGTCCGTAAGAATTTCTTAAATTCTAGCACTTATTGATGGTCTTCACGGATCCGGTCTACCATGTCAAAGTATATAAGGATATGTCATGTACCAAGAAACGTACAAGGATCCTCAAAAGGATACTTGTAGTTTGAGTAACAGCCATTAAAATTCAAATATAGGTATTTTGCCAAAAAACAGCTCTGTGAAAAAGTTATCTGAAGGTGCAATTCCAAAATCGATTTCAAAGTTTCAAAATCGATTTTTTAATTCATGTAAGAGTATATAAATACGTATAATAAAACCCTCAACCATTTTAATGCTTAATAAGACATTCCGTTTAAGTCTCAAATATTCAAGACTCAAAAATAAGGACCGCCAAAATATGAATATTTCAAAATTTTAAACTTTGAGCCTCTGTATCTAGGTAAATGCTTGATGTAGATTGGAACATAGATATGTTCTGAAAAGGTCTTGACAGCAGCTACAACATACTAAAATTTTAGTCCAATCGGACGAGTTTTAGGTTTTGACAGTTATTCAAAATGGCGGACAGAAACGTCAAATCAAGATGGCGACCACGCCATCTTGTCTGTCTCGTGCAATTTACTCTTAGACGTGAAAACCTTCATAGTCGTTTATTATTATAAATTGTTGAATTTTTAAAATATTTCTCAAAAAGTGCAAAGTCAACCGCACCTCTTCCCAAGTGCAAGCCTTTTTTCTATATTTTTGACATAGTAAAATTTTATAAAATAAATTCTATTGGTACAAAATCCATTCACTAACAACTGAATACAAATAATTTTACCCATTCACTCCCCTCCTTTTATCTTAAGTATCCACTTCTAAAGAATGAAGTTGAAAAATATCGAAAAAAAGTGCAAAGTCACCCGCAACGACGGTAAATGAAGGACTAAGGTAACTAAAAATCCATTCCCGACTAGAATTCGAATATCAATTGCCCAGGAATAAATCATCTAAAATCATTCAATTTGCGTATGATGTATAATACCATGGTAAGGAATGGGTTAATAAAGATTTAAAGTAAATAAACTTACCAGCATTTGAGAGACTCTCTTCATCGAGAATTTTTTGGAGGGTTTCCTCCAATTTCCTCTCCTTTCCTTTCAATTTTCCTTTGAGATCGAGAAACATTTCTCCATGCTGTTTCAACATATTGTGAAAAACTGAAAATGGAGTGGGCTGGAATAAAAAAAAATTCAAAACATTTATAAATAAATATAACTTTAATATGCAAAAAAAGTAGTGAGATAATTTTTTCTCGGCTAATTATGGTTCAATAAACTCAAAAATACAATCCGTTCTTGAACATCTCTTTTAGTTTAGGCGCCAGATGCGAAAGTATAAAAAATTTTTGAAACTCTTTTCGCGTCTAAAATACACATTTTTCTTTTTTTTTCAATTTTCTAAATTAAAATTTGCAAAGTAGAACGACATATCTTTCAGTAAAAATATGTTTATTTTAGTGAGATTACTTTAAACCGGTATTTTTCTTGAATTTGGAAATGAGATTTTTTGTTCAAACATTTTTTCCACTTTTTCCCTGACCTGTCGCACAAAATTGGAAATTGGAAAATGGTAATTCGAAACGTTTAGAAGATGTTAGTAAAACTATGACCGAGGATACTATAGCAATTTCAAATCAATGAAACTTTTATTGTCGCAGAAAATGCGATTTTTGTGATGCTATCCTGAAGTGACTTTTAGGCATTAGAGCAGGAGGGTAACCAGTTTAATAAAAAGTGAAGCTATTTTTTGATTTTTTTTATTTTAGACACCTTTCACAGGCAAAATCGCTATCCTGAATTATTTAAGCGCAAGACTTAATTTGGTCAAATAATTAAGTAAAAATTTATGATGTTTTTTAAATACCAACTTTTCAAAATATCCTCTTCTTGAACCATTTTCAATTTCGAAATAATTTTATGATAATTTATAGACAAATTTAAATCGACATTAATCTAATATATACATCCAAAAACTTTCCGAAAAAGAACATAAGGCAGAGCTCCTTCTCGGATGTTCGAGCAGCTCGTAATGCCTCGTACGCTTTACCACCCCTTTTCATACACATCAAAAATATAAAATGGACAGATAATCCTAACCGGCTTATGTAGGTGAGATTCTTAACGTGAATTAACTCGAAATGCTTGCAAATTCGATTTAGAGCTGCAGTTGGGGATCGCCATTCAGTTATCTTGAATCAAGTATTCGTAAAATTATAGGAATTTCGTATTTAAACCAAAATATCAAGGATTTGGATGGACTGATAGAAAAGTGATATATGGGTGAAATGGAGACCAGAATATTCTCTACAATTTTGCCGAAGAACTTGATCTCATCGATTACTCAGAAGCCGAAATAATCAAGGTTGTTTGTTTATGAACTCGTTTTTTCGACCAGAGCGCCCCAAGTGTTCATTTGATGAACTTCGACTATATCAAAGAATTGTTGTATTTTATGGACTTTTAATTTAAAAACCTATTTGAAGTGTATTAGTAGAGTAGAAGCAGTCAAATTGGCATCTAAGTGGTTCCAAAGCGTTATTATGGGAAAAAATCAATTTTTTCACATATAAACGACAAAATCGGACAGATGGCTTTGCCTGTAATAATGTATGGACGAAATATAGATATAAATGTCCTCTACAATTTTGCCGAGGTAACCATCAAGATCGGTAAAGCAGGAGCCGAGATAATTGAGGTTATGTGATATTGCAATTAATTTTTCGACTGTGGCGCCTCTGGTGTTGGTCCCACGAAGTTCAAATGTTCTAGAAGTTGTAGAATTTTGCGAGATCTTTCATTTGAGCCCTCACAGGTCAATATCGGTCAAATAGAACCGGAGATATGATTTTTTGAATTTCGTGAACTTTGACCCCTCATATCTCCGGTTCTATTGTAACCACAGCGAACCCACACCACTTTTTGTAAACTTCATAGCCTAGACTAAAACACTCTAAAATTTAATTAACTTGCACAAAAGATTTTTTTGAAAAAAATGAGTTTGAATTTCGATGAATTTGGACGCTATCGCAGCGCCACCTGTGGTGACTTTTTGAACTTCCATCTGAAAGTGCTCATCGAGACGAAACCAAAAAGCCAAAATTTAGGTCAAAATGTTAATTAGAACGGGAGATAGAGGCCGGTCAATGTTCGAACTTTGACCCCTTATAGCTGGGGTCAGGGGTTTCAGATCGACTTAAGCATTTTTTTGTTTCATAGGTATGATCAGCGGCTACAACATTCTAAAATTTTAGATCGAAGCACAAAGGAATTTTTGAGTTATTTAACTTAGAAAATTGAAAATTTTTCTTTTTAATATTAGCGCCCCTAGCAGTGGTTTTATGAACTTGTGATGTTAGAAGGGGATGTGGCATTTCACGAGAGCTTTCCAAAACTGCCTCACTTTTTAAATTCTGACAATTAGAACTGGAGTTATGGCCATTTTAAGAATTTAATTTCGGACCCTTATAGCTGGGGTCAGGGGGGTCAGGGGACCTTAAGTTTGGTATTGATGGAAAGCCCTAAGGCCCAGCTATAACATACTAAAATTTGAGCCCGCTCGATGCCATAGGGGCGGAGCTATTGAGAAAACAAAAAAAGGGGGTCTTCAAAATGGCGGAAGGAGGGGTGGGGGGTGGTGGGTCAATGCACCAAGTTACAATTTTCAACCGATATATAAGCTTTGCCGAAAACCGCAAGCCGATATCATTTTTAGTTTATTAAGCTCCAAAGAGCGGCCGGCCGGGTACGTAACTTAGCCGCCCATATATTCGTGATCAGGAAGTGGCGAAACACATTTTGGCCAAGTTTGAGCGCGATCGGACGACTTGAAATTTTGTTAGGATTATAGTATTAGTAAAAAAAACTTACCCGACCATCTGGTCTTGGAGTGCTGGAAGACGCATCAGCTCCGGACGCTCCGGGGGCTCCGGGTGGAGTGTTATCTTCAACTAACACATCTCTGTAGCTTGGTCGAATAGAATGGCGAGAAGAATGGCCGAGCCCTCCCCGTCCTCCGTCGCGTCCTGTTCCCCTTCCGATTCCTCCTCTTGCTCCTCTACCTCTTCCTCCTCCAGCCCTTCCTCCTCCACCTCTTACTCCTCCACCTCTTCCTCCTCCACCTCTTCCTCCTCCAGCCCTTCCTCCTCCACCTCTTCCTCCTCCACCTCTTCCTCCTCCACCTCTTCCTCCTCCAACCCTTCCTCCACCACTTCTTCCTCCTCCAACCCTTCCTCCACCACTTCTTCCTCCTCCACCCCTTCCTCTTCCTCGTCCAGAATTGATCCCGCGATGGCGTGTCACACCAAAATTTAAAATTTTCACCTCCATCTGAAATTGTAAAAGGCTGTGAAGAATAATTGGAAGAAGTTACATAAATAAAGACTAGAGGAGAGGTCCGCCATGCTTTAACAGAAATGAAACCCGCAGCTGTTAAGGGTCTTTTAACTTCAATGTCGCTGGAGGCAAACAGCCTTACAGGCTAGGCTCTAATCATCTCAGATTTAGCAGCCCAGACTCCCTAGCAATCTTGGGATTGCAAAACATACAACCAGAGAAGGGGCGTTCCATCGTTTCTGTCCCGGAGTTGGTTGGGAGCAAAGCTACGACAGCGATGGCCGCAAGGGGAGGGGAAAGCATTAATTTGATGAATAAATATGAATTAAATTGAATATTTATAGGTGCCGTACAAATTGTCGCAAAATAAACTTTTGGACCTAATTGATATCTGTGATTTTTGCTGAAATGTAACGAAATCGACCCATTTTTAAAACAGATGGTCACTACCAACAGATGGTGGACACAAAGTAGAGCAGGAGACTTGAGAGGGAAAACAACTCTTTTAAGAAAGTTGGACCCTGGCTGCCGAGCAGAATTGGATTTTGGACGCCGATCAAGAAAGCTGGACTCTAGCGGCAGTACGGGCGAGAGGGAGTGAGGTGATCTTGAGCCAGGTAGAAGCCACAGCGTACTTTTGCATACAAATGCGTATGGGAATTTCTCTTCATTTTTTACCGTTACGCGAAATAACTGAAAAGTGGACCCCTTTGGAAGTTTCTGATCCCTGTGGAGAGATAAATAGGGGGAACTGGGGCAGTAGTAAACTGGGGTAGTTGTAAACACTGTGATTTTTTTCAATAATTTTAAGACTCCAGAGGATAAAACCCATAAGCATTCATAGATACCATGGGGATGTATGTCCACAGATGAATTGGTCAATATAATCCTAATACTTTAAAAATAAAAATCATTTTTCCCGAAAATGTTGATATTTCAATTATTTTGGTTATTTGGATTTCTACCTGGAAATTAAAAACTGTGTAAAATAATCGAAATGTAGCAATACCAGTTCTTTCCTACACCTTTTAGGATTATATTAATGCATTTACTAGACAAATTGAGATTCTCATTTTTTTGAAAGAATTAATAATTGGTCAGAAAACAGCATTTGGGGTAGATGTAAACAGGTAATTCAATTTCACAAAATGAATAGGTAAAAGAGCAGGAAATTGACCTTCATGCGAAATATATATAATTCATTGACTACGAAAAAAATTGGTGGCGCTGTGTTCAATAAAAAGTCACATGATGTCAAAATATGGGGAAAATCCTTTGAAAAATGTCTTTGATATGCATGCTTTTACTTTTTTTGCTATTTTAATTATGCTTTGTAAAAAGTGTACTGATTTTTTGAAAAATATACAGTCTTTATATATCTCTTAAGTAATTAAAATAATCGAAAGTGGTGCAAAGTTAATTTCACGGGTGGGAAAAAAGGTGTTTACATCCTCCCCAGAAAGTGGTTACTTCTACCCCAGGTATTTTGTGAAATAGAAAAATGCACAGGGACACAAATTTTATTTTTATGGAAAACTCAATTGTTTTCCAGCATCCGCATTACCCTCGACGAATTGCCTATACCCAAGAATAAAACATGAGCTAAGAAATATTTTCCAAAAAATCACGGTGTCCTTGGAAAATCACCTCAAATTCGCATCTATCGAAAATGGTTACATGTGCCCCAGTCTCCCCTATACTAGATTTCTGTCCAAATAAGTTTTCCCGAAAGGATCTGTGATCTGAGTAAAGTAGCTGGCATCAAATAGCTCCCTATAGAAAAGGGAACTTGCCATGGAGGTGTTGCATTAGGACAGGGCCCCTGCGAAAGCACCACTAATGCGTGGGAGCAGACAGGGGTGGTTTTTGTCATGCTTTTTGTGGATTGGAAGGCCTATCACGACTTCCCTTCGGTCGCAAGTCCATTGAGGGTGGTTGCGTGAGTTTGTAGGGCTCTACCCTACCCCCAGAATCGTAAAAATACAAAAAAAAAAAAAAAATACAAAAAAATCCACCACTTACCTTGACAACAGTCACAACGTTACTGACTTCCGACAGCGAACACCATGCTCACATGGCAACACTCATAACTTTTTCGATGTTTAACAAATGCTGTCAGTTTAAAAAACATCGACTCAACCGAATTCTCAGCCGAAGGCAAACGGAATGGGAAAAAGATTGTTTAATCCCGTGCACGAAGACAGAAAACGTTGTAAATAATTAAAAGAAATTATTCTAATGCTATTTTGTGCAAGAAAAAGCATTAGAACATTTTTTTTTTGCAAAACTTTTGCTCTCGGCTCTTGGCGCACCCGAGACACAAGCATTCGGATAATCGATTTCGATGGGATCAATTTCTCAGCCGAAGGCAAACGGAATGGGAAAAAGATTGTTTAATCCCGTGCACGAAAGCAAAAAACGATGTAAATAATTAAAAGAAATTATTCTAATGCTATTTTGTGTAAGAAAAAGCTTCAGAATAATTTTTTTTTGCAAAATTTTTCCACTCGGCTGTCGGTGCACCCGAGACACAAGCATTCGGATAATCGATTTCGATGGGATCAAAATCCCAGCCGAAGGCAAACAAAATGGGAAAAAAATAGTTTAATGCCGTGCACGAAAGCAAAAAACGATGTAAATAATTAAAAGAAATTATTCTAATGCTATTTTGTGTAAGAAAAAGCATTAGAATAATTTTTTTTTGCAAAACTTTTGCTCTCGGCTCTTGGCGCACCCGAGACACAAGCATTCGGATAATCGATTTCGATGGGATCAATTTCTCAGCCGAAG
>NW_026604585.1:0-21000 GCF_024763615.1 Phlebotomus papatasi
TGCCACGTGTGACTACAGACCACCCCAATTGGGAGGTCAATGATGCCAAGATCAAGATCCCATCTCATCTTAAGTTAGCAGATCCCCATTGGAACCATTGCCAACGTATAGATCTTTTGATAGGTGGGGCAAATTCTTGGGATTATTTCGGTGTCGACAAGTATGAATTGGGAGAGGGCCAACCGCGTCTGCTCAATAGCGTCTTCGGATGGTTAGCAGTAGGTCCTTGTTTTAAGGTCTCACCTCCTCAACCCGTATCTTGCAACGTCACCACCTTAGCTTCACTTGATAAAACCATGAAACAGTTCTGGGAAATCGAAGATATCCCCAAAGAGGATGTCAAGTCGTTTGAGAAAGCTGAGGCGGAAAAATCTTTTAACACAACTGTCACTCGAACACAAGAAGGGAGATATCAAGTTCAACTTCCTCTCAATGAGAACATTCAGGTCTTAAAATCCAATCGAAATCAAGCATTGCGTCAATTTTCGCACCTTGAACGCCGACTTGATAAGAACTTGACTCTCAAAGAATCATACTTGACTGTATTTCGCGAGTACTTACAGTTGGGAATTATTGAGCGGGTTCCTGCAAACCAATTGTTTGCTCCCTCAATACCAAAATACTACATGCCACATCACTGCGTGATTAGGGAAAATGTATTGTCCACCAAAGTGAGACCAGTATTCAATGCAAGTTCCATTACTTCGTCAAGTGTGAGTCTCAAAAACTGCTTGCATGTGGGACCTATCGTTCAGCCCCTTCTAATTTCAATCCTTTAGAGATTTAGGATGCATAAATATGCATTAACTTGCGACATTGTTAAAATGTATTTGCAACCTTCTTTTTAAAAATAGCGCCCCTAGCGGTGGTTTTATGAACTTGTGATGTTAGAGGGGGAAGTGGCATTTCATGAGGGCTTTCCAAAAAGGCCTCATTTTTTAAAATCTGATAATCAGAACTGGAGTTATGGCCATTTTACGAAATTTTTTTTGGACCCTTGTAGTTCGGGTCAGAGGGATTGGGGGACCTTAAGTTTGGTATTGATGGAAAGCCCTAAGGCCCAGCTATAACATACTAAAATTTGAGCCCGACCGATGCCATAGGGGCTGAGCTATTGAGAAAACAAAAAAAGGGTGGTATTCAAAATGGCGGAATGAGGGGTGGGGGGTGGGGTATCAATACACCGAGTTGCAATTTTTACCCTATATATAACGTTTGCCGAAAACCGCAAGTCGATATCTCTTTCAGTTTAGGAGCTATTAAACTCCAAAGAGCGGCCGGCCGGCCGGCCGGGAATGTAAATTAGCTCCCCATATATTCGTGATCAGGAAGTGGTGAAACACATTTTGGCCAAGTTTGAGCGCGATCGGACGACATGAAATTTTGTTAGGATTATAGTAGGTAAGATTGTTAAGAATCTCACCTAATACACAAGAGGTGATCTTTCGCGACTGCATAAGTTGATTACCTTAACCCTCATCGAGTGAGGCCCCAAGTGTTTCCCTGAAAGTGTCTTGTGTTGAAGAAAAGTGGAAAATTCTGCAGCCTCGTGCAGCCAGCCCAACGAGCGCGCGCTCTGCTAGGAAAAATTCTGCGCACAAGAACACGGAGGAAAATTTTTATTGATCCTCCTTCGCCAGGATAAACAGGCGTGTGTTCTCTGCATTTCAGGTATCATTACCAAAGATTGTTGGGGAGAATTTTGTCTTGGATAATCAGGAGGTTCTTTACGTTTTATTCAGGTAAATCCTCACCACCCCCTATATGGATGTTCAAATTCTTGTAGATTATTACAAACTATAAAGATGTGCAAATTTAGGATATTTGTTGTATGATCTCGATTAATCCCCGAGCTAAGGTATTTTTATTGAACTATCGTGAAATTAGCTTCCTACATATGTACCGGTCCCGAAAACATTAATTAATAAAATATTGTATGAAATACCCTATGTATCGGTATTACAGTTTTAGGTCTAGGGGGAATTTAAACACGGATTGACCTTTAAGCTTTTCTCTCCTTTTATCTCCTTACGACGTTTCGGAGGTTTATTTCCTCCTTCCTCAGGTCTACAAAGCATTTATACAATATGGATAATTAATAAAAAACAAAAAAATAATTTACAATTTTTGTACGGATAAGATTCTCAGACAAATAACTTACATGGAAATTATTGGGGGGAAAATTGTTAGGTGAGAATCTTCTTACAATAGGCACTTGGATTTTTTCACTGGATAACGACATGCAGGACGGTCCAACACGAACTGATCAGCTGACAATTTTTATAGCTCATCACAGCTGTGGAATAGCTCCTCTGCTCCTCTGCTAGTAGGTTCTTGCCTTTCTTTCACTCTCTGTAGCAATGATGAGTAAACAGTACTTATCATCTGAGTATCTGTTTTCTTATTGATGTTTTTTGATTTTGTTAAATGTATATGGATGGCTTCCAAAAATTCCAATTTATTGTTGTTATTACATCTATCGATTATTCTGATCGAGCCAAAGTTGAAGATGTGGTTGTGCTCCCTGACGTGTGTGACCAAGGCTGTCTCATCATGTTCATCATGGTTTCTCATTACTCGTTTTATACTACGTGCGTGCTGTTTCACTCTGTCTTGGACTCTTTGAATGGTTTTTCCTACATATAGTTTTTCACATTCGCAGGGGATCGCATAAACTACCCCACTCTCCATTAATGTTCCTATCTCATCCTTTACGTTAGTATACATTCGGGAAATGTTATGCGTACTCTTGAATGTGAGATGGAGATCTTGGATTTCGGCTTGTAGTATTCTTCTAATTTCTTCACTGAGATGTGGAATGAATGTGATGGCCTTATATATTGTGTTGTCTTCTCTCTCGGCTCTGTTCCTGATGTCTCGTGTTGAGTGATGAGTATTCCACAACATGTTAATGAGACCTGGTGGATATCCATTCATTCTCAGTTTAGAACAGATGGCGCTTTTCGTGTTTTCATTGTTAACTGTAGTGAGACGTTGCACTCTTTTAATGAAACCAATTGCTGTAGATATTTTTTGTTTCAGAGGATGTCTCGAAAGGTAGTTTAGCATCCGATCCGAGGCAATTGGTTTTTTGTACCATATAGTCTCCAAGTGATCATCTTGTCTTGTGACAAATGTGTCCATGTATGCAATCCCATTTTGCTTTTCCACCTCCACGGTGAATTGCAACTTTCCATGGAACGTGTTGAAGGAGTTCAAGACTTCATTCACCCTATTCTCTGGTACCAAACAAAATATGTCGTCCACATACTTAGTGAGGCATATTATTCTGTAAGGAATTGTTCTTAAGATGGTGGTGATCGCATGGTCCATCGAGACATCCTCTGAAACAAAAAATATCTACAGCAATTGGTTTCATTAAAAGAGCGCAACGTCTCACTACAGTTAGCAATGAAAACACGAAAAACGCCATCTGTTCTAAACTGAGAATGGATGGATATCCACCAAGTCTCATTTGAGTCGCTCATAGCAAAAACCCTGTATGGCCAGTGGTGACATCAAAACACTTCCCCAGAAATTTAGGCAGCAAAAAGCGGCTACGTAAAATTAAGCAGTAAAAAACCATTTAACACGAATTTCTCAGACTACAGCTGAGCTGGATTTTGAATCAAAAAGCGATTTCATGATTTTTGAACAAAAGACAACATTTTCATCATTTTTCTCAGATATTCTTTATCCACATGATGACCATCCCCAGAATTGTTCTGGCCAGGGATTCTTTTTGTTCTTCTTCATTTTTCCTCCAGAACTGTTCGGATTCTTGGTTCATCCATAGGATGACCATCCCCAGAATTGTTCTGGACAGGGATTCTTCTTCTTCTTCTCTATTTTTTCTCCAGAACTGTTCGGATTCTGGGTTCATCCACAGGATGACCATCCCCAGAATTGTTCTGGACAGGGATTCTTCTTCTTGTTCTTCATTTTTTCTCCATAACTGTTCGGATTCTTGATTCATCCACTGGATGACCATCCCCAGAATTGTTCTGGCCAGGGATTCTTTTTGTTCTTCTTCATTTTTCCTCCAGAACTGTTCGGATTCATGGTTCATCCACATGATGACCATCCCCAGAATTGTTCTGGCCAGAGATTCTTCTTCTTCTTCTCTATTTTTTCTCCAGAACTGTTCGGATTCTGGGTTCATCCACTGGATGACCATCCCCAGAATTGTTCTGGCCAGGGATTCTTCTCCTTCTTCTTCAGTTTTCCTCCAGAACTGTTCGAATTCTTGGTTCATCCACATGATGACTATCCCCAGAATTGTTTTGGACAGGGATTCTTCTTCTTCTTCTTCATTTTTCCTCCAGAACTGTTCGGATTCTTGGTTAATCCACAGGATGACCGGCTCCAGAATTGTTCTGGACAGGGATTCTTCTTCTTCTTCTTCATTTTTTCTCCAGAACTGTTCGGACTATGGGTTCATCCACAGGAGGACCTTCCCCAGAATTGTTCTGGCCAGGGATTCCTCTTCTTCTTCTCTATTTTTTCTCCAGAACTGTTCGGATTATGGGTTCATTCACATGATGACCATCCCCAGAATTGTTCTGGCCAGAGATTCTTCTTCTTCTCTATTTTTCCTCCAGATCTGTTCGGATTATGGGTTCATCCACAGGATTACCATCCCCAGAATTGTTCTGGACAGGGATTCTTCTTCAGTCTTCTTCATTTTTTCTCCAGAACTGTTCGGATTCTTGGTTCATCCATAGGATGACCAACCCCAGAATTGTTCTGGACAGGGATTCTTCTTCTTCTTCTCTATTTTTCCTACAGAGCTGTTCGGATTATGGGTTCATCCACAGGATGACCATCCCCAGAATTGTTCTGGACAGGGATTCGTCTTCTTCTTCTTCTTCATTTTTTCTCCAGAACTGTTCGGATTCTTGGTTCATCCACATGATGACCATCCCCAGAATTGTTCTGGCCACGGATTCTTCTCCTTCTTCTCTATTTTTCTTCCAGAACTGTTCGGATTATGGGTTCATCCACAGGAAGACCATCCCCAGAATTGTTCTGGACAGGGATTCTTCTTCTTCTTCTTCATTTTTCCTCCCGAACTGTTCGGATTCTTGGTTCATCCACAGGATGATCATCCCCAGAATTGTTCTGGCCAGGGATTCTTCTTCTTCTTCTCTAATTTTTCTCCAGAACTGTTCGGATTCTGGGTTCATCCACAGGAAGACCATCCGCGGAATTGTTCTGGACAGGGATTCTTCTTGTTCTTTTTCATTTTTCCTCCAGAACTGTTCGGATTCTGGGTTCATACACAGGATGACCAGCCCCAGAATTGTTCTGTCCAGGGATTCTTCTTCTTCATTTTTCTTCCAGGACTGTTCGGATTCTTGGTTCATCCACAGGATGACCAGCCCCAGAATTGTTCTGGACAGGGATTCATTTTATTCTCCTCTATTTTCTCTCCAGAACTGTTCGGATTCTGAGTTCATCCACAGGATGATCATCCCCAGAATTGTTCTGGACAGGGATTCTTCTTCTCTATTTTTCCTCCAGAACTGTTCGGATTCTGGGTTCATCCACAGGATGACCATCCCCAGAATTGTTCTGGCCAGAGATTCTTCTTCTTCTTCTCTATTTTTCCTTCAGAGCTGTTCGGATTATGGGTTCATACACAGGATGACCAACCCCAGAATTGTTCTGGCCAGGGATTCTTCTTGTTCTTCTTCATTTTTCTTCCAGAACTGTTCGGATTATGGGTTCATCCACAGGAAGACCATCCCCAGAATTGTTCTGGACAGGGATTCTTCTTCTTCTTCATTTTTCTTCCAAAACTGTTCGGATTCTGGGTTCATCCACTTGATGACCATCACCAGAATTGTTCTGGACAGGGATTCTTCTTCTTCTTCTCTATTTTTCCTCCAGAGCCGTTCGGACTCTGGGTTCATCCACAGGATGACCATCCCCAGAATTGTTCTGGCCAGGGATTCTTCTTGTTCTTCTTCATTTTTCTTCCGGAACTGTTCGGATTCTTGGTTCATCCACAGGACGATCATCCCCAGAATTGGTTCTGGCCAGGGATTCTTATTCTTCTTCTTCATTTCTCTTCCAGAACTGTTCGGATTCTGAGTTCATCCACAGGATGATCATCCCCAGAATTGTTCTGGACAGGGATTCTTCTTCTTCTTCTCTATTTTTCCTCCAGAACTGTTCGGATTCTGGGTTCATCCACAGGAAGACCATCCGCGGAATTGTTCTGGACAGGGATTCTTCTTGATCTTTTTCATTTTTCCTCCAGAACTGTTCGGATTCTGAGTTCATCCACAGGATGACCATCCCCAGAATTGCTCTGGCCAGGGATTCTTCTTCTTCTTCTTCAGTCTTCTTCCAGAACTGTCCGGATTCTTGGTCTATCCACATGATCACTGTGTCTAGCGTTGTACTGGATAGGGTATTCTCTTCCTCTGCATCTCGCATCCAGAAATGATCAGTTCTGAGTCCAACCTCATGGTGGCTATCTCTAGATTTTTTTACATATGCTTCTTTTCTTTAAATTATATTGAAAATTTCATGAAATTTTGGAAATTTTGAGAATTTTTATGAAATTTTTCAGAAACACCCAAACCATATGAAAGGTCGAAAAAACTTATTCAATATGAATTGAAATTTTCATGAAATTTTCAGAAAGTTTTCATTCACTATGTGACTTTCCTTTTGTGATCACTTAATATAAAAACTAGCATAAATCATAAGATCAGCGTTAATATGATTTTTGGAGATTTTGGAAATTTTCGTGAATTTTTTCTTAATACCCGAACAAATTGAAATCTCGAAAAATCTCGTTCAATATGAATTCAACTTTTCATGAATTTTTCCAGAGTTATTTGAGAAATTCAATTCAATTCAATTCAATTTATTTAATAGACTTAGGACAAACTGTCCTCTGAACAAAATTGGCCCCCTACAATTGGTTAGGACGAGTTGTGAATGGAGGCCACATGACTCAAGATAAGTCCCCTCTTGCGCTCCCTTGGCAAGGCATTCCAGAGAATGACACCCTCCACAAATATGGAATTGCGAAAATTACGACTCCCTGAACCAGGCACACGGAGACACGAAGACCTGGAAGATGATCCAGCAACCACAATCTCCGTGAGGTACCGCGGCCTACCAGTCGAAAGAATCCTGGAAGTGAAATCCACCACACGGGTATCGAGATAACCGGGCAGTGGAAGACCGAGTATGGAATCACCATATGCGGACACATGATCATATTTGCGAAGTCCGAAGACATAGCGCAGACATGAATTAAATGCAAGTCTCAGACGACTGTGGTCCTCAGCATGTGCTCTGAAGAACAACTCACACCCGTAGGTGAAAAATGGCACAATAAGTGCTCTAACCAGAAGCAATCTGGTTTCTCGGGGTGTAAAAGTTTGGTACCGTCGTAAAGTTCTCAAAGTGAGAAAAACCTTGCGGCAAATCTCAGCTACGTGATCCGACCAAATCGGTGTGTCATTAAAGATGACACCTAGATTTTTCACCTTGGAGGAGAGTGGAATCTCTTCATCCGAAAGGAAAAGTGGAAAGGAGATTGGGTTTCTTCCTCTTGAGTGCACTAGAAGTGCCTGCGACTTTCTGGCATTCAGGCCCAGACCATTATTGTCGGCCCAGTGTGAGATCCTCTCCAAATCATCATTCACAGCATCGAACGCGTGAGATGAATTTAACGGATCTCCAGAGCAGTAAATCTGAAGATCGTCTGCATACAAATGGTACCCACAATATCTGGGAACCTGCAGGAGATCATTAATGAAAAGAGAGAAAAGAATAGGTCCCAAAATGGTACCCTGGGGAACGCCGCGAGTAAGATCGAGGGCAGACGAGGTTGAATGACCAGACCTTACAATTTGAGATCTAGATGCAAGGTAGGATTGTATAAGACGGACGGACACCGTAGAGAAACCGAAGAGTCCCTGAAGCTTTTTACAGAGAAGGGAGTGTGAAATGCTATCAAAAGCCTTAGAGAAGTCCAAAAGGACCAGAACGCTAAACATGGCTCTATCCAAAGCCCAAGCAATATCATGATTGATTCTAAGGAGAGCCGAGACAGTACTGTGATTCTTTCGAAAACCAGACTGAAATTCACACAGGAGGTTGTTATGTTCCAGATGTGCAGTCATCTGATCCAGAAGGATGATCTCGAGGGGCTTTGACAGCGCAGGCAGGATACTAATTAGCCTGAAGTCAGAAACAGCGGAGGGCGCAGACACTTTAGGGATGGGAACCACCACAGCTCTTTTCCAAGAAAGTGGGAAAGAAGAAGATGTGATGGCAAAATTGACGAGATCTGTCAGACATGGAAGTATGACTGGAAGAATCAAGCGGATCAAATCGAGAGAGATTCCATCAACCCCAACTGCAGAAGATTTGACTCGCTGTATAGCCGAAAGGACTACGTGTGAGGGCACGCACTGAAAATTAAATTCAGGCACCGGAGTATCTGTAAAAAGATGAGGAGGACAAGGGCAATCTTGACGCGGAGTGTATAACATGCGTTTTTTCGAGTGTAAAATTCGCCCGAAATTGTCACTCTGTGGGATGGGGAATTTGGGAATTGTCCCGTATTTATGTGTTGGTATTTGTGCAAATCTCGGGAGGGGAAAGTGGATAAATGCCCACTCTTCCTCTGCTGAGGGGCTTTTTGTGATAAGTCTAGTAACCGTGCGCACGTGTGTAGTATCGCGCTTCTGTGAAAAGTGCTGAAGGAGTTGGCCCCTGTGGGGGCTCACGAATTGGGGCATCTTCGAGAAGGATGTCAGGGAAGTTTTGACCGGAGTTCTTCAAGACGGTGTACTCGAGGCTGTTGGATATCACAAGCTACGACAAGAGCTTCACTACAAGAAGTTACATCAATTCAACATGGCATCGAATTATCCCTTTCACCGACGGGCCCCACCGTGTCATCCACCGAGGGAACGAGTCATCGCCCTCATGGGAGGACTGCAGCCCCTAAGGGGAATACTTCGGGGAAACACCGTTCACTTGTTTTCCTATGAGGAATAAAAGGAAGGCGAGATAATCGGAAGGAAGTGATCTCCAGGAAAGAGGCTTCAAGAGACGGACTCCGGAATTTTAGCTACCTAATCTCGGGATATGTAGAGGAATTTATCTCCAAGGCACAGTGAGCTTTGTTATTCAATGTTTCATGTTTCGAACCCATTTAACGTAGAATCAAATTCTAATTAATTCTAATAAATTAAAAATTCACGCTCGGAGGTTAAAATTAAAGTTTCCAAATTTCTAAATAATAAATCTTCTCATTCAATATTAAAATCAATTTCTTATAATTTAAATAAAGTAAGTTACAAGTGGCTGAGCAGAAAAATGAATTGAGAGCATTAGGATCAGCTTCAGCTGAGTGTGAAGTCCTCTTTAGACCAAGACGGCCCAAGTTGCGCCACAACACCGCAGGATCCTGCGATGGGTTCAGCTGACCGTGATAGTAATTGGACTTCGCATCGCGAATCAAAGTTTTCACTTTGTTACGAAGAACTTTAAAAGCAGACCAGTGTGAAGACTGACCGGAGCTCCTCCACTCCCTGTAGGCCCTATCGCGATCCTGAATCGCCCTCAGAATGTATGGACGCATCCAAGGGGTCCTGGGATTACGCAGCAGTACCCTTCTGAAGGGAACATGGGACTCAAACAAAGAGCCCAAAAGACCACTCAGCAACTCGGCCAGATCATTGACCGACGGTAAGAGATTAACAGACTGCCAATCTATAGCAGCAGCTTCCCGAAGTAGGGAATCAGTGTCAACTCGCTTGATATCTCTCATAAAACGGTAACGGTTTGACTTGTCTACCTTTGGCATACTGAAGGAGAACTGAATCAAATCATGATCAGAAACACCCGGAAGAGCCTGCTGACCATAAGACCGGAGCAACTGATGACAATCATCAGGCAGTAGCGCCAAATCAAGCAAGGAGCGACCACGAGTCGCAGAGAAGGGTATGTGGCTGAGGGAGAAAATACGACAGGTAGAGAGGAAATCTGTACAAAGGCGATGTTTCGGCTCCAAACAGCTGAAAATCCGAAGCTAGAGGAAGAGAATAATCCGAATCCCGTCAGATTATTCCCTTGCTCTGGTGAGAACTTTCTGGGGAATTCTTCCACTGTTTGGACTGACTCTTGGCTGTTTTCACGGCCTCTAGTAACGGCTCTTTCGAGCCACCGGGCTTAAGGCAGTAATGCCCCCTTGTGTAGGCTACCCCCGGGGGTGCCTCGAGAGAGTTTAACCAAGATTAGAAATAAATTTTCAACCTTGCAGTCCGGCAAATGAATGCCTCTAGGGAAAAATTCCTCCAGAAATATTCACAAAGCCTGCCCTAGGTCTTAAGGCTTCTTGAAGAGAAGCCGCTGTTTCCTGGCAGTAGGGAGCCAATTGGCCGCTGGTAATCCTTAGGCAATAGGATGCCGCTGGTCTTGGACCAAAAGGGAGATGCGATTTCTCTGGAACAAGCACTCTCGTGCTGCTGGAAGTGAAACTCAGGAATCTCTATCGCAATCTGATTTATTTAACAAAAATTAACCCTATTTATACAAAATCATTTTTACCCCACTTAATTACTAAGGTGAACTTCGTGAACCCATAATGCGTCATTGCAAAATTGCACATTCTTTATTTTGCTGACGAAAAAATGCTGATCAAGAAGTGAATGAACGGGTGTCATTAGCACTAAACATAATGACCTAATTTCAATAAGAATTTGGCAATTTTCAATCTTTAATATCATAGAAACTACTTGTTAGAATGGTAGCAAATTGATATCAGATAGAGATAAGGATATAGAAAATAGGATGGTAAAGGTTTAGGATCGTTTAGCATCCTAGTTTCTTCAATATTTGCCGTTAAAGTGAGGCTTGTTTTTTATACTTCGTGAAATGACTCGATTTAACCAAAACTAAAATCCGTATATCAGTTAAACTATTCGTCTCTAAGTGAAATGACAGGACATTCCTAGTAGTAAAAGTATCTAAAAATAGTGTAATAGTCCTTAAATCCTTTAAGGATAAGTCATTGACTTAAAAAGTAGGGGTAACGAAAACCCTTGTAAAGTCTTGGTGATGCCTTTTTTGTGTTGACTTTTGTGTTGAATTATTCGTATCCTTTTTAGGATATGAGGACTCATGATGAATATCCTGGCGATTTAACTATTCAAAAGTAGTTCGATATGAATTAAAACCCATTATTATCCCTCAAAGATTAAGAAATCCTAATTTGAAAATAATTTGTATAAGGTGCATGTTCATCTTGAACAGGCGACTTGGCTCGAGAAGATTAACATTGAAATCTCCCAGAATAAAGTAGCAACCAAAAGGTGCAAGAAGATCGAATTCAACAAGTGGTTCAGAAGATCTAACGGGAGGCGGAAAGTAGCAAACGCAAATAATGAATGCGAAGAAAGAGTTCGGATGAGAGACAGTCAGGTACTCCATCGATCCCATTTGACCAGAAGAATGAACTGATGCCACAAAATTGTCCGAGAGATATATAGCGACTCCACCACACCTCCCAGACCTCCTAATCGAGCATGATCAATAAAAATGTATTAAAATTTGGCAAAAAATCATTTTAATATTCGTCTAAACCAAAGACTGCTATACCTCATGAAAAAAAACATCAAACCCCGTGGACAGTGGAGCCGAAAGTAAATATTTTAAAGTGTTTCAGATAAAATTAAGCATCTATACACCTACGTTCTAAAGTAGATTAAACAACCGAATGTGTATAGGTGTGACCTGGTTATGTATCGGTGTTTCTGTCGCAATTACTCCAGTAGAATCGCAGTTCTGCGGCGATCCAGAATGATCGAAAAAGTAGAAAAACGAATCTGGGGATTTTTTCTCGTATTTCGCTCGCTTCGCATCAGGCTTAGTAAAAGAATATCTTATTTTGAATCAATTATCGAACCACAAAAACTTTGTTTCAACGATATAAAGCCTCTGGCACTTTAAAATGTAAAAGAAACTTAGCAGAACTGAATAGAAATTCCTTATACATTCGTAATGAAAATCCTCCAGATTTAGTATAAAACACGCACTACTCAAGAAATGAAACAGAATTGGCAAAAGAATATCAGTCGCAAAGAATTTACGATATTATGACATCACACTACGTGTGAGCGATTATGGTGTATTCTTAAGAAATTTAATTGTGACTTTTTGGTTATTAAGTCAAGCTCGCTATTCTAAAAATAGAATGGTCGTGATTATACAATTAAGCAAAAAACCTAGTGTAGTGTATTTAGTACAGATCCAAAATATGACAGATGAGAGAGAGAGACAACATGCTAGTACTTCCGTAATATTTTGTATATAAGTCACGAATGAAAGAGGAAGTGCCTGTTAGACACTGATCGTCACCATAAGAAGTTGTTAATAAAGTCTATAAAGTCACTAAAGTCTGCTTCTTTAAATATTGGCACTTTACCTAGAAAAAAAATTCCATAACTCAAGCACTAAACGACTAAAGTTGTGCATGAAATTAGAACAATTCAAACACAACCAACAAAACTGTGCATAAAATACGCACAATTTAAACATCAAACAGATAATATTGTGCGGAAAATTTGCACAGGTCAAACATAAAACGGTTGAGATTATGCTTCAAAACTCGCGCAACTCAATCTTGAAACTTTTAAAATGAAATTTGAACATACCTGTATATAGTAAAAGGTATATTACAGAAAAAACGTTATAATACTTATAATTTACTCGAAACATTCAATAATTTTCAACATTTTGGCAAAAGTATCAATAGGAGTTAACTGTGCAACAGACGTTCATCGGACCCTAGATGTTTAATTTTATCTGAGACACTTTACAATATTTACTTTCGGCTCCACTGTAAACGGGGTTTGAAGTTTTTTTAATTAGGTATACTAGTCCTTGATTTAGACGAATATTAAAATAATTTTATGCCAAAATGGTCACCATGTAGATGAACCCAGAATCCGAACAGTTCTGGAAGAAAAATGATGAAGAAGAAGAAGAAGAATCCCTGGCCAGAACAATTCTGGGGATGATCATCCTGTGGATGAACCCAGAATCCAAACAGTTCTGGAAGGAAAATGAAGAAGAGGAAGAATTCCTGGCCAGAACAATTCTGGGGATGATCATCCTGTGGATGAACCCAGAATCCGAACAGTTCTGGAAGAAAAATGAAGAAGAAGAAGAAGAATCCCTGGCCAGAACAATTCTGGGGATGATCATCCTGTGGATTGACGTATTTCGAGTGGACACGCGTTATTAGAAAACCGGAAGTAAACACTGTGACTTGAGGAAAAAGCTTTTATTGCGACACTTGACTTGACTTGACGAACTAATCTGTTGAGGGCTGGGCGGCAAAGAGGAAGATGGCAGCATCCTTCGCTCTTTTATAGCCGCGCTCTCAAACCCCCTCCAAGAGGATCTCTTTCTCTCTCTCGGAGCACTCTCTCACATTGACTTCTACATTTTCAGACCTTACACTACACTTTCCCCCCATTTTTTTTTATATAAAATATAATAAAAAATAATTCAGTTTGCCTTAACTAAAATAAAATCTAACTTATCTAATTCAAGAATAGTAATTGAAATTACAGGACAAGATCAATTACAATTTCTTGTTCCTAAGGTCTGACAATCTCTTTCTCCAGCGTGACCTAGTCATCACACCTGAAGTGTTCTCAGGACTTCTTGAACTCTTCAAGGAAACAGCTTCTTTTACTTTCTTACGTCTAACATTAACTGATTTTTTCTTTCCATAAAGAATATTTCTCTTACTTTTGTATGATGACTTCATACTAAAATCTACTGCTTGTGACTCTACTGACAAATCTGGGTGAAAAATTGAAAGCTTCTTTTTGAATTTCCTCAACTGATACACTGAGACTTTACGAATGTTATCATCTATGGAAATCAAATAAATCGTAGGACATATCTTCAATTTAACAATGCAAGGCTTCCACTTTTCAAATCCAAGTGTATGATTTTTATAGAAAGCTGTTTCTCCTGCTTCAAATTCCAAAATTTCGGACTTTTTAGAATCATTTACTTCAACAATTTCTTCATCAATAGAATCAGACTCATGATTTTTAGACTTATTAGACTGAACTTTCTTACTTCGTTTTGAGTTTAAGAGATCAAGATTGGTTTTTGGAGAGTAGGAAAACAAAATTTCGTTTGGACTCCCCGACTGTGCAGTATTCGGAGTATTCCTATATTGCACCAAAAATTTCTCAATTAGCTTTGAGTGTGGAACATCACTGGCTTGACTCAACAGAAACTTTTTTAGTACCCGTTTCACAGACTGTACAGCCCTTTCAGCCAAACCATTCGCGACTGGATGGTATCCGGGACTGTGTTCAAGCAAAATATCGGTCCCCCCACAAAAGGACTTAAATTGAGAAGACGTATACGGAGGACCATTATCCGTAACAATCTTAGTCGGTAATCCAAAAACTTTTAAAACTTGCTCAAGTTTAAGAATGACTGATTTCGCGGTGGTGGAAGACATCAGATGTACATCAATGTACTTGCTGTGAGCATCAACAAGGATCAAATACGTTTTCCCCCCGAAGTGGAAAAAATCCAAATGAATACGTTCAAAAGGATGAGACGTTTTTTTTCATTCGGTAGTAACACGATTTTTAGGGACATTCCGTGTCTTCTGACAAGGGAAACAATTCGACACGAATTCTTCGATCTCTGCATCAATGCGAGGCCACCAAACGCAAGAACGAGCAACTTTCTTCATTATGACAATGCCATTATGATTTTCATGAATCATTTGCAAGACTTTTCCCTGAGACTATTAGGAATAACAAGACGATTGCGATAGAAAATCGCGTGATTTTCAATTGACAATTCGTTACGCATTTTGTAAAACCTTTAATGTCTTTACTTATTTCTGACAATGCTGGCCATCCCCACATGACATACTTATAGACTTTCCGAAGAACGGAATCATTTTCCTGTTCATCTCGTACTTTTTCAAATTTGATTTTAATAGACTCTGACATTGCAATCGAATTAATTTGGAATTCCTCGACTTCGGTTGACTGAGACAGTGGAAGACGTGATAAAGCATCAGCATTAGCCAATTTCTTCGCACTCTTGTGAACAATTTTGTACGAATAAATCGACAATTGGACTGCCCATCTCTGAAGTCTCGCTGCTGCGACTGCAGGAGTACCCTTCGATGGTGAGAAAATCTCTTTGAGTGCTTGCGAATCCGTATACAACGTGAAAGACTGTCCGTATATATACTTAAAAAACTTTTTGCAAGCAAAAATTATCGCAAGAGCTTCCCTGTGAAGTTGCGAATAATTTTTTTCCGCGGGTGACAGACTACTACTCGCGAAAAAGACTGGTTTTTCAACATTATTCACGACATGACTTAGAACTGCTGAAACACCGAACGGAGATGCATCCGTGGTAATGATCACTTCTTTCTAAGGATCAAAAATTTCGAGCACTGACTCACTCGTTAGCATCTTCTTTGTGTCGTCAAAGACTTTTTGACACTCTTCGGTCCAGACGATTTTTTTCTTATTCTTCTCCAACAAGGCATAAAGTGGACTCAATCTACCACTAAGATCAGAAATAAAATTACGGTAATAATTAATTAATCCAAGGAACGCTTGCAACTCTTTAACATTTTTAGGCCTCGGTGCACTCACGATTGCTTCGATTTTCTTGGGATTTGGTTTCACCGTGTTTTCCGACAACAGATGACCCAAATATTCGACAGAGTTTTGGAAAAACTTACTCTTGTTCACGTTAATTTTAACGCGATGCTCATTGAATCGACGCAAAACTTCCCAAACTCTATCTTTGCATTCACTCATGGTACGACCACCTATAATGACATCATCTAAGAATGCTTTTACCCCCTCCAGACCACAAAGAATCCTTTCAATGATTAACTGAAAAATCGCGACAGCTGAAGCCACCCCAAACGGCAGACGATTGTAACGAAAAAGCCCCCGATGGGTGTTAATCGTTAAAAATTCCTTTGAGGCTTCCTCAACTTCCAATTGCAAATACGCGTTGGACAAATCAATCACCGTAAAGCAATTACAATTAACCAAAGATGCGAATATTTCATCAATGTGCGGAAGTGGGTGTTGTTGAACTTTCATGAATGGATTAATAGTGGCTTTTGCATCGATACAGATACGAATATCTCCGTTTGACTTAGGAGCTATGACTATGGGACTTGCCCAATTTGAAAAATCAACTTTTTCAAGGACTTTATCATCAACAAGACGATTAAGCTCTGCTTCGACTTTATCTTGCAGGCGTAATGGCACAGGATATGCCCTGTGGAAAATGGGTGCACGACTTTCTACTTGAACACTGACACGGTATCCCGTGATCATTTGATTGGCATCAAGGGATGTAACATGCGGAAATTCACGCGTAATTTCAGCGGAAATATTTTTAACAAAACTCACGGTTTGTCCGCTTACTAATTTGTTCCGCCACCCTGGTGTCAGATGATCAAGCCAGTCACGTCCTAGAATGGGTGCGAAATTTCCTTTGATCTGGACAATCACTAGTTCTAACACGCGCTGCTCAGTCGGAAAGTCCACTCGCACCATCGTTCTCCCAATCACCTGAATGGAATCGGACGTAAAAGACTTTAGTTTGACAGAATATTCAAGTAGTTTACAATGAGAAAACTTAGCTTTAAAATCCTGGTATGACAATAGTGATGGTCCTGCTCCGGTGTCGATTTCCATTGGAATCTTCTGCCCCTCAATAGACATCGAGACAGTTGCCACAGGAGACACAGATCCAGTCACCTCCAGAATCCGCTTAACCTTCTCAGAGTTTCCAGACTTTTTGGATTGTGTGCACACTTAACTAGTATGCCCCTTCTTGTTGCATGAAAAACACGTCCAATCTTTGGCTGGACAATCCTCAGGATCATGTTGTTTCCTGCCACACCGACGACAAAGCTCCTTTTGACTTTGGGCTTTGCTCTGACTGCGTTGGGTGTTTTGTTGTTTCTTCTGAGTTGTTTTTCCTTCACGACGATTGAAGTTTTTTTTCTGTGACACCTTCTTGACGGAATTGTCACCATGGATAGCCTTTTCTTCTTGAAAAGCCATCTCCAAATTGAGTGCTAACTCACACAACTCAGGAAAAGTGTTTTTCTCGGACGCAAGAAGTTGTTGTTGGATTTTTTCGCTCCTTAAGCCCGCCACAAATCGATCGCAAAGACTGTCTTCTAGCGCAGACTCTCGCAGTTTACCCGCGTTACTAATGACACCTGGTATGAATTTGCCGAACTCGCATGTCTCAGCTAAGCCTCTCAGCCGGAGAATAAAATCACTAACACTCTCTCCCGCCTCTTGCTGAGCGCGATGAAATTTGAATCTCTCTGAGCGGATGTTGCTCTTCTTCAAGTAGTGAGATTCAAGTAACTGCAAAAGCTCCGTAAGAGTTTTTTTGCTTGGCAAGACAGGAAATGCCAACTTTTTCAGCGTCTTGTAGGTATCACCGGGAATATTTGCGATTAATGTAGCCACTTGCTTGTCTAGAGGTGTTCCTGCAGCCACGAAGTATTGCTCCACGCGGTCTTTCCAACCGATGATATCATCTTCAGGATCTCCCGATGGAAACTTACCACAACCATTTGCATGTGGTACCGCCGATTGCGCGCCAGCCGTTGAAGACCCGGAAATATCTTTTTTATCATCGGGCATCTTTCAAAACTTTATTTCCTACCGTCGCCACTGACATATTTCGAGTGGACACGCGTTATTAGAAAACCGGAAGTAAACACTGTGACTTGAGGAAAAAGCTTTTATTGCGACACTTCACTTGACTTGACGAACTAATCTGTTGAGGGCTGGGCGGCAAAGAGGAAGATGGCAGCATCCTTCGCTCTTTTACAGCCGCGCTCTCAAACCCCCTCCAAGAGGATCTCGTTCTCTCTCTCGGAGCACTCTCTCACATTGACTTCTACATTTTTAGACCTTACACAACAACAGAATCCGAACAGTTCAGGAAGAAAAATGATTAAGAACAAGAAGAATTCCTGGCCAGAACAATTCTGGGGATGGTCTTCCTGTGGATGAACCCAGAATCCGAACAGTTCTGGAAGAAAAATGAAGAAGAAGAAGAAGAATCCCTGGCCAGAACAATTCTGGGGATGATCATCCTGTGGATGAACCCAGAATCCAAACAGTTCTGGAAGGAAAATGAAGAAGAGGAAGAATCCCTGGCCAGAACAATTCTGGGGATGATCACCTTGTGGATGAACCCAGAATCCGAACAGTTCTGGAGAAAAAATAGAGAAGAAGAAGAAGAATCACTGGCCAGAACAATTCTGGGGATGATCATCCTGTGGATGAACCCAGAATCCGAACAGTTCAGGAAAAAAATAGAGAAGAAGAAGAAGAATCCCTGACCAGAACAATTCTGGGGATGATCATCCTGTAGATGAACCCAGAATCCGAACAGTTCTGGAGAAAAAATAGAGAAGAAGAAGAAGAATTCCTGGCCAGAACAATTCTGGGGATGGTCATCCAGTGGATGAACCCAGAATCCGAAGAGTTCTGGAGGAAAAATGAAGAAGAAGAAGAAGAATCCCTGGCCAGAACAATTCTGGGGATGGTCATCCTGTGGATGAACCCAGAATCCGAACAGTTCAGGAAGAAAAATGAAGAAGAAGAAGAAGAATCCCTGTCCAGAACAATTCTGGGGATGGTCATCCTGTGGATGAACCCATAATCCGAACAGCTCTGTAGGAAAAATAGAGAAGAAGAAGAAGAATCCCTGTCCAGAACAATTCTGGTGATGGTCGTCAAGTGGATGAACCCAGAATCCGAACAGTTTTGGAAGAAAAATGAAGAAGAAGAAGAATCCCTGTCCAGAACAATTCTGGGGATGGTCTTTCTGTGGATGAACCCATAATCCGAACAATTCTGGTGAAAAAATAGAGGAGAAGAAGAAGAATCCCTGTCCAGAACAATTCTGGGGCTGGTTATCCTGTGGATGAACCAAGAATCCGAACAGTTCTGGAAGAAAAATGAAGAAGAAGAAGAATCCCTGGCCAGAACAATTCTGGGTATGATCATCCTGTGGATGAACCCAGAGTCCGAACAGTTCTGGAGAAAAAATAGAGAAGAAGAAGAAGAATCCCTGTCCAGAACAATTCTGGGGATAGTCATCATGTGGATGAACCAAGAATTCGAACAGTTCTGGAGGAAAACTGAAGAAGAAGGAGAAGAATCCCTGACCAGAACAATTCTGGGGATGGTCATCCTGTGGATGAATCAAGAATCCGAACAGTTATGGAGAAAAAATGAAGAACAAGAAGAAGAATCCCTGTCCAGAACAATTCTGGGGATGGTCATCCTGTGGATGAACCCAGAATCCGAACAGTTCTGGAGAAAAAATAGAGAAGAAGAAGAAGAATCTCTGGCCAGAACAATTCTGGGGATGGTCATCATGTGGATGAACCAAGAATCCGAACAGTTCTGGAGGAAAAATGAAGAAGAAGAAGAAGAATCCCTGTCCAAAACAATTCTGGAGCCGGTCATCCTGTGGATTAACCAAGAATCCGAACAGTTCTGGAGGAAAAATGAAGAACAAGAAGAAGAATCCCTGTCCAGAACAATTCTGGGGATGGTCATCCTGTGGATGAACCCAGAATCCGAACAGTTCTGGAGAAAAAATAGAGAAGAAGAAGAAGAATCTCTGGCCAGAACAATTCTGGGGATGGTCATCATGTGGATGAACCAAGAATCCGAACAGTTCTGGAGGAAAAATGAAGAAGAAGAAGAAGAATCCCTGTCCAGAACAATTCTGGAGCCGGTCATCCTGTGGATTAACCAAGAATCCGAACAGTTCTGGAGGAAAAATGAAGAACAAGAAGAAGAATCCCTGTCCAGAACAATTCTGGGGATGGTCATCCTGTGGATGAACCCAGAATCCGAACAGTTCTGGAGAAAAAATAGAGAAGAAGAAGAAGAATCTCTGGCCAGAACAATTCTGGGGATGGTCATCATGTGGATGAACCAAGAATCCGAACAGTTCTGGAGGAAAAATGAAGAAGAACAAAAAGAATCCCTGGCCAGAACAATTCTGGGGATGGTCATCATGTGGATAAAGAATATCTGAGAAAAATGATGAAAATGTTGTCTTTTGTTCAAAAATCATGAAATCGCTTTTTGATTCAAAATCCAGCTCAGCTGTAGTCTGAGAAATTCGTGTTAAATGGTTTTTTACTGCTTAATTTTACGTAGCCGCTTTTTGCTGCCTAAATTTCTGGGGAAGTGTTTTGATGTCACCACTGGCCATACAGGGTTTTTGCTATGAGCGACTCAAATGAGACTTGGTGGATATCCATCCATTCTCAGTTTAGAACAGATGGCGTTTTTCGTGTTTTCATTGCTAACTGTAGTGAGACGTTGCGCTCTTTTAATGAAACCAATTGCTGTAGATATTTTTTGTTTCAGAGGATGTCTCGATGGACCATGCGATCACCACCATCTTAAGAACAATTCCTTACAGAATAATATGCCTCACTAAGTATGTGGACGACATATTTTGTTTGGTACCAGAGAATAGGGTGAATGAAGTCTTGAACTCCTTCAACACGTTCCATGGAAAGTTGCAATTCACCGTGGAGGTGGAAAAGCAAAATGGGATTGCATACATGGACACATTTGTCACAAGACAAGATGATCACTTGGAGACTATATGGTACAAAAAACCAATTGCCTCGGATCGGATGCTAAACTACCTTTCGAGACATCCTCTGAAACAAAAAATATCTACAGCAATTGGTTTCATTAAAAGAGTGCAACGTCTCACTACAGTTAACAATGAAAACACGAAAAACGCCATCTGTTCTAAACTGAGAATGAATGGATATCCACCAGGTCTCATTAACATGTTGTGGAATACTCATCACTCAACACGAGACATCAGGAACAGAGCCGAGAGAGAAGACAACACAATATATAA